>NC_143511.1:8888599-9188599 GCF_031878675.1 Megascapheus bottae | reverse complement strand
CTAGAAGTCCTTTTATAAAATTTCTCATGTTTCCTCATTTTCAAAAGCAAATCTATAGACCCCGGTAGACCCTGGAAACCTGGGAGTTGACTTACAAGACAGCCTAGAACAACCATTGTCTCTCCTGGCAATTCACAAGCCCTGGGGGAATGACTCTGTGAACCAAGGGGTGGGAGTCTTCTCAGCTTCCCTGATCTGCCCTTTCCTTCTGCCTTCCCAGGACTTCTAAAAGACTTGGCACAGCGTCCTGCCAAGCCATTAACTACCATATGCCTTCCACCATGAGAGTCTGTTGGAACGTGTGGACCATCCTGTGTCACCTGGCCTGGCTTGAATCCACTCGATCTCTGCTTGCTAGTTGTTCCTACACTCCCCCTGGACTATTCCTCTCTCTCCAGAAACATGTCCAATCTGGGAACCCATGGTAATAAATAGCCCCCACTTCTTTCCCTCTTCCCAATTCTGAGTCTATCTGATCGGTCCATTCTGGCAGCAATATGGCAGGCCCTGGTCCTGTCCCAATGTATCTGCTAGGCCCCTAGGGTAGCACTGAAGTTTTTCTCACTCCTGCCCACTAGTTCCTAGCTGATATCTCTGGACCACAGTGAGAGGCCCCAACTTCCGAATCATCCTATGGAGACACAGGGTAATTTAAGCATTCAATTAAAACAGAAAACATTTTCCCTTTGTACCAGGAGAAAAATCTTCCCCCCACCCCACCAAGGACTACAGTTGATGAGAAAAGAAACAAGCCACTGGGTAACACAGCACTCTCAGAAGACAGTGAGGTAACAGAACACATCAGACACAATGCTCACTGGAATGCACAAGCAAAATCATTCCGTATTTCTCTTCAACAATGTGAGCTTCCCATGACCAGCTAATGTGGGCCAACTAATGTGTCAGTGTGTCAATGGCACATTAGTCTCATTCTGTCTTTCTTTGTGCTCTTCTAGTTCGCTCCAGCCACATTGTTTTATAAACTGCACATGTGCCTTTGTACTAAGTATCCATTAGCATATTGGTTAGACTTTATTGACTAGATTTCAAGCCTTACATGTGACAAAATTCTCTTTCTGGGGTACATTACTGAGTTTCTTTTCATATTGAATTGTGGTTATAGACTCAGTTTTGTTTTATTTTTTTCCATTAATAGAAAAAACATTTTTATCTTATTCAGGGTTTTGTGTCTTTTGAACTCAGGGACTCATGCTTGTTAGGCAAGCACTCTAACACTTAGCTATGCCCCCAGCACTTATTTGCTTTAGTTATTTTCCTAGCAGAATCCTATATTTTTGCCCAGAGCTAGCCTCAGGCCATGTCGATATTATTCTTCTTTAAATTTGTTTATTATATCCTTTAAATAGTTGCACAAAGGAATTTCAGTTCAACATGAAAATGTATAAATACAACACATTTTTTAAAGGTACACTTGTAGGTTAACCACTCTCTCTTCTCTCATGGAAGGCAATATGACACTATCTTAGATTTCCATTATTATCCAGATACTAGTTTCCTATAGCTGTAATAACAAATTATCACAAAATAAATAGTTGAGAATAAAAAAACTGCATTGTACTTATAAACTGATTTATTGAATGGTAGCCCTTTATAAAAATTATATAAGGATAATGAAATATATTAACAGTATGAACTTATACAAGCCAATTTCATGTGTTGTTAATTTAATTATCAACAATTAAACCTTGCTTCTCCTGTCAGAAAATGAATAAAAAAGAACTGAAAGATAAGACTAGGCCTTGAATATAGTCATAGGCAAATATTCAGCCTACCACACATAAATTTTTTTAAAAATATGTATATGGTCTGTCATTTTTCTGTAAATACATTTCAGGTTTTATTTGTCTTTGGTTTCCTACAGTGTCATTCTGTGATGTGGCTAGATGTGAACTTTTTGTCATCTTCTTGATCCTTAGTCTTGCTACATCTGGTTTGTTTTCTTCTTATAAATCATAATGTCCTTTAATATTCTTTCTACTTCACTTTCTCCTACTTGCTTTTAGAAATTTAGTCAAAAATATGCTAAATATTGTTACTTATCTTCCATGTGTCTTAACCTCTCATGTTTTTGTTTCTGTGGTTATAGTCTAAATAATGCCTTCGTATTTTCCATCTTTTTCTCTGTAGGTCCACTCTGATGTGTAATGTCTCCTTGTAAGGTTTTTAACTTACTAGGATTTGTGACTTCCCTGTGTTTGGTTTAGCTAGCCTCAATTCTGCTTTTTATTTTTCAAGGCACATACACCACTATTTTTAAGACATATTAAGTACATTTCTTTCATAGTGTAAGTCAGAGATTATGCCTCTCTCTTTATCTCTTTCTCGGTCTCATTGTTCTTATAACTTCTCTAAGAATTCTGAGTCTAGCTGCCATTCACATTATTTCAGAAACTGTTTGCTTGCAATCTACTTCCTCCTCACTGCCCATCTAAACCACTGTAAATTAAGCTCTCCTTTGAGTTCCCTTAGACCCCACAAACAACATAAACTTGGGGCACAAACCTGCATGAGTCATCAGTTTTTAAGAAAATGTCCCTTCCGTGCAACTCTGAAGTGAAAATGGGAAATTTCCCTTGCATTTGTTTCTCATTAATTCTTAGAGTGAGGATATGTTACCAGAGCTAGGGAGAAGTCTGACACTGGGCTCTACACAAGGTGGTTCTTTGACTTGATCTTCTATGTCCTGTTTCCCACCCAACTGGAAGAACAAAAACAGCTTGGCCAAGACATTCAGGACAAACATTAAATTTGAAGCTCACATATTGCCAAGAGTTTCCATTTTCTTTCTATGTTGTGTCTCTATGGTTCTTACTCTTGACAGCTGCTATTTGATTTTTCTTAAATATACCATTTTCAGCTATTTTAGTGCTTTTTTCCCCCATTTGGGAGTGTCATTCAAGCTAATTACTCTTCCATCGCAACGTACTACTAAACCTTTTGTATGTATTTCAGATTCTTTAGTTCATGATCCTAATTCTTTTTCTGGAACACACACCTGTGCCCCAAATTGCTCCCCATATGTCTTGGCTGTATGACTGGTTAAATCCCAGCTATTATGCTATAATTTATACTTGTTTCATTTGACTGCCTTTCCCTAAGTTCACTGTCATCAATATTAGAAAAAGCACTATTTATAAGGAACTCGGAAGACATTTGAACAATTTCCTCCATTTGACCAAATCCTAATTGGATTCTTGTGTCATCTACCCTGGTAGATGCAAGAGGACAAGCTCTCTGTAGGTTCCATCTGACTTCCTTTGAAGAAATATTGTCATGAATTGAGACTACCCTTACCTCCTATAATCTTACAGTTTACACCATAAATCTTTTTTCTTCTACACCACTCACTCAAGAAATTAGCCCTGAAGGTCAATGGATTATCATTAGAAACAGTTAAAATTGAGTATCTAGAACACTTAACTGATGACAGAATCTGGATAAAGAGGCAGTAAAACACTGCTGGATATGTCTCTATTTTCAGTGGGAAACAATACATATTTGTTATGATTGTTTTAACAATGGAATAAGTACAGAAGGAAGTACAGAAATACAGAGGGCTATGGTCTCAAGTTAACATCACATTCTTCCTACCCATTATCAGAAAGAAATAGGGGGAACAGACTCTTTTGTGCCTTGTAGCATACTTATAGGAAAAATGGCTATGAGTACAATAAAATGTGAGAAATTGCTTCGTGCACTGAATAATAAAAATACTATCTCCAGTTCTCTACTGAGAATGTATACTGAAGCTTAGAAAAATATGTATCTTGAGTCAAATAAATTATTAGGAAACCTCTACAAATCTCTACTTTACTCTCGAAGGGTTAAGGCCAAAGAAAAGTTAGAAGAATTCTAAAGAAAAGCCAAATCGCCCATTCTCCCAGAAGGCACATACTTAATTTACTGATTGAAAGCAAAATTGTCCTTCTTGTAGAGCATGCTAAGGAAGAGAATGAGATTTGATTGCTTCTGTTCAGAGGAAATGTGTGTCTTCAGCCAGGGCCCATGGTTGACTTCACAGGGGTTCACCATTTCAAAAAATGAGATGAATATGAGTGTGTGCGCATTTTCATGTGGAGAAAACCCATAGGCTGCATTGACTTTTCAAAAAATCTTTCAGCCTCCCCCTGAAAGTAGATGAGCAATTGATAGGGAGGCTACGAATGGTTTTTAAAGTGCCCCTTTTTTTCTAACTGGAAGAAAAATGAAAATGATACTAACATAACTTGGGAGACATAGGACTTCTGCATCTGTCAAACTAAGAGTCTGATGGATTGGACTTGTTCTTCTCTATCCTATTTCCTACACACTATAACAACAGAAACTAAAGATTTTTTGCTCCTTTCTTACTCCCACTCAGTCTAGGAGGCTGAGATTTGAGGATCACAGTTTCAAGCCATCTTGGGCAGGAAAGTCTGTGAAACCTCAGCTCCAGTAAAGCACCACAAAAGCCAGAAGTTGGATGGTGGCCTCAAGTGGTAGAGCACTAGCCTTGAGCAAAAATGATCAGTGACAGTGTCCAGACCCTGAGTTCAAACCACACGACCAGCAGAAAGAAAGAGAACAAGAAAGCAAAAGAATTTGTAAAATAGTCTAATATGCAGCTGTAAGTAAATGACTAAGTTAATGAGATGACATCATTCTATGTATAAATGTAGGTAACTGAGTAAAGAAAAAAAGAAAAAAGAAAGATGATACAAAATAAGATACACTTATAGTAGAGGTATGTAATAGCATAAAAAATGCTTAGGAATGGCCAGGTGTGATTGGCTCATAACTGTAATCGCAGCCACCCACAAGGTTCAGATCAGAAAACTATGACTCAAAACCAGCAGGAAGTCCACAAGATTCTTATATCCTATTAGCTACCAAAACATAAAAATAAAAATAAAGTGTGATGCACATACAGCTGCTTTGCCAATTGGTAAACAGAAAGAACCTTTTTTTTTCTCCTTTCCTGACAGGATTCCCCCTTCCTCTTCTACATTGTCCTAACACATCTGCACTTTCCCCCACAATCAGCGTCTTGGAGGTGGGAGGTGACTGCTCCTCTCCATAGCGGGAAGGCATCCTATGGGTTCTGGTCCCAATTACATGTCAGAACAGAGTTTGGAGAGTTGTAAATGAGCATCACGACCCCATTTCTGAGTGAAGAGATGGGAAGAGATTTTCCTTAGTGAGTTCTGAAAGGGTTTATGCAATCCAAAGAAGACCTGGAGGGGTCCATACCTTCCTGACTGGATATTTGTGTCCCAGGCAAACTCTACCTGAGAGCAGACACATCACACTGAGAGCACTGGGTGGGGGTTGAGGGAGGCTGAGAATTTGCTGACTCTCCTCTTCCTGCCTGACACCTCATTGGATTCTCTTTGGTGATAATGATTCTGGGGTTTGCTAAGCAGGCATTCTACCACTTGTACCATTCCCCAAACCTTCAAAGTATAGCCAAGCTTATCTTTACATGGTGACCATTTTGCCTTACCAGGACCAGTCCAAAAGCCCTGACACTACCTCTGTGATAATACATTCTCAGACCATTCAAGAAAGCTTGGTTTAGGTTTCTCTGACAGTCTAATTAAAAAAAAAACAAAACAGAATAATGAGTCCAATATGACATGTAATGCAGTATAGCACAAAGTTCCATTGTATTTTAAATTTTTAAAAGTTGATATTTCAACCAGAGCAATATTTGAATGGCAATTGTGTGGGGGTGCCTTCTATCATCTGAACTTTTAAGCATCTTAGAAGCATTTTATTGAACATAGATTGAATCACGGCAGGAATCTCATGTTAAGTCAGGCAGAGCAGCAAAGAGGATAAATTTTTATGACAAGAAATGTTCAGAATGGCAATTAAAACACTAAGGATCTCATTTTTCTAAATATACATCTTGACGAAGTGGATATTACCCTCATACACAAACACATTTTTGTCTAATTTTAAGACTTCAGTAAAATTTCAGAACCACCCCATATCAGGGAGAAATGTTATTAAATATTTAAATGGATCTCTAAACTTATATAGGGCTATGCAATCACACTGTTAGTCATTTCTTTTTATTCCTTAGAAAGACCAAAATCTATCAAACATCTGTGTGATACTAGCATTATTCCATCTCTGGAGAAATAATAAAGTTTATTCCCCTTTAAAAAAATCTATGGTGTCAGTAATCTAAAGTTAATGATAGTAGAGAAATTTCATAGACAAGACTGGCTTGGAAAACATGGAGAAAATAGAAGCAGGATTCAATAAAGTTGTGATGAAAGAATCACTCCCAGACAAGTCAACAGAATTTGGGGAGTGTCTGCTGCATTCATAGCATATCAGAGTACACAGATCAAGGTGAACCAAAGTTCCAGGGAGATATGAAAGGAAGGGAGGGTGGTAGGACACCCTCAAAGCTTGGTTCTGCTTACCTTTCTGGGGCAGAAGATGACACGATAGTTCTGCTCAGAGACATACCCTGTCTCCCTATTTGTTTCAGAAAACCTCACTGACTGCTGCTGAGTCTCCCTTTTGATGTAAGCTATAGAAAACTGCAGAGAGATCATCCTTATTTATCCAAGTGTGATCCGTGACACAGGAAGAGTCAACAATATAGTTATAATACTCTTTGTGAACATATGTGAACATATGTAAACATGGAACTAGGAAATGGGAAAGGAGGAGTCCTGTTGGGATAAATGAGAGGGAGAATGATCGAAGAAGTGACACTGATAGAGATGCATTGTAATAAGAAACTGATGCAATGAACTGAAACTCCTTTGTCCATTTACTTAATAATAATAAGCCAGGAGGAGGTTGTCCATGCCAATAACTACTCCTGTTCAGGAGGCTGAGTTCTGAGGTATAGATTCGAAACCAGCCCATGTAGAAAAGCTCTTGAATCTCTTCTCTCCAGTTGACCAGCAAAAATTCTGAAAGTAAACTGTGGCCCAAGTAGTAGAGCACCAGCACTGAGCAAAAGAGGTAAGTAAAAGAGCATGAGGCCATGAGTTCCAATCTCAGGATCAGCACACATACACACACATCATCATAATCATCATCATCATCATCTTCATCATCATCATCATCATCACCATCTTCTTCCTATAGGTGTGAACTAGGCCCTGATGGCTCACACCTATATTCCCAGCTACTGAGCAGGGTAACGTTTGTAGATCTTGTTTCAAAGCCAACCTGGGCGGGAAAGTCCATGAGACTCATCTCTAATTAAACACCAAAAAGCTGAGTGTGGAATTGTAGCTCAAGTAGTAGAATGCTAACATTGAGCACAAAACCTTAGGACAACATCCAGGCTCTGAGTTTAAGCCCCAGGATTGGCACAGTCCATGAGCTAACCACAGCAGAAACATCTTGAAACTTGTTAAAAATGCAGAGTCTCTGGTCCCACCCAGGCCCAGCATATCAGAATCAGCATTTTCAAAAGATCTCCCTGTGATGTCCAGAGAATCCCACCTTCGGATATTAGACCTTGACTCAGTGTATCACTGATTAGATAGATCTGGGGTCCAGTCCTGGCTATATAACTTAGGCAGGGCATGTAATGTCTTTGTGTGTAATCTAAACGAGATACAACTACTTCCAAGAGTTTTCCAGAACAGTCCATGAGTGGAATTCATGTGACTCACACAAGTGAGTACACTTCATCTTTCCAACCCCAAAGCTGAAGCTCATTCTATAACCTTTGCAAGCCAGCACAGGCATGCCTCTACCTAGCCTCCCCTTGGGAAGGGACATTCGCCTACACATCTGTCCGACTCATTCCTGATGCGTCACCCTGAACTAGTAAGTAAGCCCTTTTCAGCCCACTGTCTTCTTCACCAAGCTTGTCTTCTCCTCCTTACCCCCAAGAGATCCTGCCAAGACAATACACCAGGGCTCAACCACCCAGTCATTAAATAAACACTTCTATGGCTTTATTTGTGCAAATGACACACGTGGCTTCTGCTCACAGTCCAGTCAGTATGCTGCCTGCCGCTCTACTGTGGATTTTCCAAGACAGAGGTGGCAAAGTTCTGACCACACAGCATCTCCTTCAACTCAGCAAGTGTCTTTGTTAAATATACTGTTTTATTTTCTTTAATTAGTTGAACAAAGGCATTGCCATTCAACGGGGCATTTATGAATGCAGTGCAACTTGATCGATGTGGTCCTTTTTCACATTCTCACCACCCCTCCCTCAACCCCTTCCTCACTTTTCCTAATTTCAAGGCTATATATTGAGGTTTTTTTCCCATTTAACAAAGCATTTTATGTATTCAATGCATTTTGACCCATGTCAGCCCCTTGGCACCTTCACTGTTCTCCTTATTTTTCTCAGTTCTCTGACTTATGCAATGCATTCTTGCCTGCATCCTACTCAGTGCTCACATTCACTCTTATACTCCTCTCCTCTTGCTGCTGCACCTTCCCCCAACAAGTTCTCATCTTCTAATACTCATTTTGTTAGGCTTCGACTTAGGCTTCCTAAAGAATTATTCTTGTGTTCTCCATAGAATCTATTATATTTCTGATAATTCATGTATAACTGCTTAAGTGCCACCTAGTATATTTACTTCTAGATTTATAGCCATGTGCTAGTTTCTCTCATGAGAGAAACCATGCCACCTGTGCTTCCCTGGGTCTGGATTACTTCACTTAACAGAATCCTTGACAGGCTTTTCCATTTCTTTACCAATGGTTCAATGCCATTCTCTCTGAAGGATGATTACAAGGCCACTGTCAGGACAGCAGGTTTTCCTGAATGGATCTGGTCGTTCAGCTAACCTTATTTCCTCAAGACCAATGCCTGGGTTTGGTAGGATGGATGTCATCCAGGTCATCTGCTCATTTCTGGAAAATCCTCCCTTAGTTTTTTTCTGCTTACCAAAAGACTATTGTCCTAGCCAGAGGAGTCCAAGTAGCATTCCTCAAACATATACATTTTCAGTGAATCTTTTATTCTGCTTTATTGAATTGAGTTTCTCTTTTATTCTATTCTATTTGATCATGAGCACTAGGTGGGTCATCCCTTTTTCAATAAATGCAGGAACCCACCTCTGTCCCCAGTATTTACTGGCAACAGCCCATGAAATTCCTCTGGCTGGCTGGTTAGTGGTGGATTATGGGTAGAACTGGATCGAGGTTTCTATATATTCTCCTCATCCCTTTTCTGACCTTTCTTTCTTGTCTCTTACTCTTGTGTTCTTTCATTATTGTTACTTCCTCTCTCTCTTTCCCTCTCCCTCTCCCTCTTCCTCTCCCTCTTTCTTCACTTCCTGCCTCCATCTCCTGTAGAATTCCTCCTTCTACCACCCTGACAAGCACTAAATACTTATGGCTCCATCTCACCCATCACAGCTCATACCAACATTCCAATGAACTCTTAGCATCCAAGGTAGGTCAAAGCAATCCCCTCCGCAAAGGGGATTAGCAATTGCTAACCTTGTCCTAACTTTTTCAGCTGTGATATTCCTGAAAAATGCTCTAAGTTGCATCTGAAATGTAAACTGCTGCAGGTCTAGACCTGGGGTTTACAAAGCACAAAAATAACTCCAGGGACAGGCTAAAAATAGTTTCACCTGGCATTTGGAGGCAGGGCAGAGCTACAGTCCCTGAAATTCAAGAGCTGGGATCACAGTCCACATAAGATGTCCAGGGAATAAAACTCTGTATTCACGGGCTATGAAGTGGTCCTTCCTGCCACCCTCTGGCTCCAACGGAGCAATATGGCAATTAACCCAGCAACTGTGTAAGGAAACGCCTTACACTAAAATCCAAAATCCACAAGGAACTGCTAGTCCCTTACAATATACCCATACTGATTCACTTCACAAGTGTTAGGAATTCAGGACCCTCTGCACCCACAGAACTAAAAATAAACTGAAGGCCATAGTGCATTGCTTCACCCAAGCTGGAGTTAGAGTAGATCAATTCCTTATGAGCTAAGTTAATGTTTCATACTATAGTGGGTTCCTAATACTGAGTACCAAGCCTAGTTAGTGCTTATGGGAGAGGAAGGGAAGGGAAGGAAAGAGCAAAGGAAAGATGAAAAGCAGGAAGAGAAGGGAGGGAATGGGAAGAGAAGAGGGAAAAAAGAAGGAATTCTTCAAAATTATTCATACACCTCCATACAAAATAAAGCTCAAAAATTTTAATATGTAAAAAACTGTGACCTAAGTACATCTCTCCATAACACAAAGCCAATGCTTTTCATTCTGTCATTAAAATTTTAAAAGCAAATTGGGTCCTTCAATTTGCAGCCCCAGGCAGATATTCAAATAGAAAAAAAAATAAATATAATGCAGCAATTCCTTCGCAGCACTCATTTGCTTGCTTGTTACAAACCATTCTAATTATTTTGTTTGCAATACCTATTTGTTTTCTCAGGGGAGTATTTAATTCAGCTTCTATTTGTGTACAACTGTCCCTATCACTAAGAAAATAAGGCCTTCCGTTCCATATTAACACTTCTTGGTTTTGTATCCCCCAAAGAACTAAAAGAAAATTATACATTTTAATTGCATTTATAATTTAAAATATTGAAATATCATTCCCACAATTTTTTTTCACAAGATGAACCAAACATAGAGCCCTAATACAGTGTGGTCCTGAAGTTTACAGCTCCAGATTTAACACATTAAAATTCCTACATCTGAACAAGATACAGTTGTGCTGGGAAAAATATAAAGATCTGAAAATGTAAATTCGGAAGGATATATGATGGTGGCCAAGAGCATGAGTTGCTATCTTAACCAAAACATCCAATAAAAGGAGAATGAAGTCAACCTGAGCTTGTTGTTTAAAGAGTAGGTTTTAGAGCCAGGAATATGACCAAGTGGTGGAGTCTTACCTAGCATGCACAAAGCTCTAGGTTTGATTCTTTGTTACCACATACTCAGAAAATGCTGGAAGTACTGCTGTGGTTCAAGTAGTAGAGGGCTAGCCTTGAGAAAACTCAAGGACAGTGCCCAAGCAATGAGTTGAAGCCTCAGGATTGATGACAAAATAAGGGTAGGTTTTTACAGGCCTGAGGACCAATGGATTAGGATTGAAGACCCAGAAATGAACTCACAGATCTATCACCACCCAATATTTGCTAAGAGAGTCAAAAACACAGGATGGAAGAAACTCAACCTCTTCAACCAATAGTACTGGCAGAATTGGCTATACATGTGTAGAAAACTAATGTTAGATCCTTCAGTATCACCCTGCACCAGAATCAAATCCAAATGGATCAAAACCTCATTGAAAGATCAGGTACCCTGAAAATATTACAGAAAGGGATAGCGGAAAAAATCTAGGGTTCCTGGGCAGAGTCAAAACTTTCTAAGAGCCAGAAACACAATAAATCAAAGAAAGCATGGATAAATGGACTGCATTAAACTGCAGAGTTTCTGCATGTCAGCACATAGCTATCAAGATAAATACAAAGCCTACAGATTTGAAGACCCTTTCTAACTATATAATACTAAAATACACTGACAGCTCAAAAAATTAAATCCCTACAAATTCTCAAAGAAACAACCCCATTAATAAGTGCACTAAAATCTTAAAGAGAGACTTATCTGAAGAAGAAATATGAATGGCCAATAGACACATGAAGAAATGTTCAACATCTCTGGATCTAAAAGAAATGCAAATCAAAACAACTTTGAGGTTCCACCCCTCTGCCCTTAGAATGGCCATTCTCAAGATATCTATTAATAACAGATACTGGCAGACATGTAAACAAAAGGGAATGCTATCACACTATTGATGGGAATATAAACTTGTTCAATCACTCTGGTAAGCAGTATAAAGGTTCCTCAGAAGACTAAACATGGAACTTCCCTATGATATAGCAATCACATTCATGGGCATTTACCCAAATGACAACCATGTTCATTGCAGTATTATTTACCAAAGCTAAGATATTAAATCAACCCAGATATCCCTCAGTGGATGAATAGATCAAGAAAATGTAGCATATATACAAAATGGAGTACTATACTTCCTTAAGAAAGTATGGCATGTGCTGATGGATCATGCCTATAATCCTAGCTACGCAGGAGGCTGAGGTCTGAGGATCATGGTTCAAAGCCAGCCTGGGTACAAATAGTCAAGGAGACTCCTATCTCCCTCTAATTTACCACCAGAAAATGGGAAGTGGTGCTGTGGCTAAATGTGATAGAAAACTAGCCTTGAGCTGAAGAGCTAAGGGACAGCACCCAGGCCCAGAGTTTAAGCCCCATCAACAACAACAACAACAAAACCACAAAAACAAAAACAGGAAGAAAGGAAGGAAGGAAGGAAGGAAGGAAGGAAGGAAGGAAGGAAGGAAGGAAGGAAGGAAAGAAAGAAAAAAGAAAGGAAGACATGAGAGAAAGAAATTACTCTGTACATAAGGAAGGAAATGGAAAGACGGGAAAAAATGTATTAAGTGAAGCAAGCCATATACAAAGAAACATAAGCTACGTAGTTTCCCTCATTTGTAGTAACTAAAATATGTCTAGGATAGTCTTAGCAAAAAATCACAGTAGTTCAATAGCTATTGTATATGACCACATAAAATTATGCTTATTGAAATGAACTCAAAGAAACTGAAACAAAAGGTTTCTGTTAGTGTAGTTCTTTCTTTCTTTTTCTCTTTTGGTTTATTCCACATTGTCACTTATTTTTAGTTCTGTACCCTTTATCTTTTGATTTAGAGAAGGGAAAGAGCAACAGAAATGATAGGACAAAGGGTCAACCAATGAAGCAATGATGCACACCAGACATTATGTTGGAAATGAACTTTACAACTTGTGGGAGAGGGGATTCAGATGGGGCGGGGAGTGGGAGGAAATGAAGGAGGGGATTACCCTCTTCAAAAAGAAATGCACTCATTACCTTACTTTTATAACTGTAACCCCTCTGTACCTCACATTTACAATACTTTTTTTTAAAGAATAGGTTTTAGCACAGAAAGGGGAACCCATGAGGTTCCATAAGTTGAACAGAGAGTCTGAAGTTTGAAGAGTCCAGAGTAGTTATGATTCATAGGCTCAGGAATCATGCAAGAGAGATAAAAAAGATCCTCCAGAAATCTGCATTAAGTTGTCTTTGAATCCCTGACAGAGTGTTAAATGATTAATGCCTGTGCACAAAGAAGCTACTTCAGTCCAGGAAAAGTATCACCTGAAAGAAGCGGGTATAGAAAATCACAGGAAAAGATCAAATTAGCAACAATCTAACAAGATCTGCATGCCAAACAAGATTTTAAAATCAGTCTTATAAAAGCAGAATATTTCAAAGTAACCTAGGTACACAGAGTTAAAGAAACAAAAATGAACCAATGACCCAATTACATAGAATTACAATGTCTAGCATATACTCAAAAATTACCAGAGCTTATGGCTAGAATCCTAAACTACTCAGGAGGAGAACTGAGGATTGTAGTTTAAAGTCATCTCACACAGGAAAATTCTCCAGATTGCTATCTCCAATTAGCTAGCAAAGAGGCAAAAGTAGAGGAATGATTCAAGACATAGAACAAGAGCCATGAAAGAAATAGCCAAGGGTAAGTATGAGGTACCAAGTAAAAGCCTCAGTGTACATACACACACTGACACGCACACACACATACACACACACACACACACACACCAACCAGGCACACATGCAAACAAACAGAAAAATACAACTTATAATGAGGAGAAAATGCAATCAATAAACAATGTATTCAGAAATGATACTGATGGTAGAACAGGACACCAAGTCATATATTATAAATATTATTGTTATATACTGAATAACCAACAAGACAAAGTAGGTGCATAGTACAGAAAACAGTAAGAGACAAATTGAATTTCTACAAGTGAAAAAGGCACTGGATGTAGTTAATAGTAGATTAGACACTGTGAAAGAAAGCAATCAATGATCTTGAATGTATTACAACAGAGAGAAAAAAAGGCTGGGAAAAACAAATATTGTTAGTGAGAATGGGATTATTCTAAGCTGGTTAATGCTCAAGTCACTTAGACCTCTGAAGGAGGAGACTGGGCAAAGTATAAAAAGAAATAGAAGTTAACATTTTTCCAAATTTGATGAAAAACATGCACAAGTGTATGTGCATATAGGTGTGTGTGTATAAATATATATAAATATACAAACACAATAAAAATTATTTTAAAGCAACAGGGAAAATATACAGCCAAGAGAAACAAAACTAAGATGTATGGCTGACTTTTCATTAAAAACAATGCAACCTAAAATCAGTGAAATGGTATATTTCAATCATTATGGAGCCAAATTGATTTATTTTCTTTTGGGGGTTGTGGAGTAAGGAAAGCAGTTTTGAACTCTGGATTTTACATGTGCCAGTCTAATGTGTTACACTGAGCCACATCTCCTGCCTTTTACTAAATTTCTATGTACAACAAGAACAAATCATTTTTAGGGGGAATATAAAAATAGAAAATGGATAGTGAGCCGATAAGACCTAAAACAACTTGGGTGAAATGTACCATTTTCCCTGAGGACATGTGTTATTATAGTTATCAAAATACTGAGGACCTAAACAGTGTCATACTTATTAAATAAATCATTTTGCCCAGCAAGAACATTTTCCCATATGTAGGGATGTGAAAGTAGTTACAAATTTCAGGCCCAGATAATTTCTTTGGTAAATTCTACATTTCTTTATAGCAGCAATAATGCCAACTATAAACAACTTTTTGGTGTGTGCTAGTACTTGAACTCAGGGCCCCTCATTCTTGCTTGGCTTTGTTACTCAAGGCTGGCACTCTACCTCTTAGGCCACAACTCTACTTTCTACCAACAATTTAATTTCAAAAATTTAGACAGGAAGGAACATATCCAACTCACTTTAAGAGGCCCCATTTCCCTAATAACAAAACAAAATGGCTTACAATATAGAAAAAATACAAATAATATCCTTAGATACTATTTATTTTACTATTATTTATATTACAGAGATACAAAACTTCTTTAAAATTCTTATTTTAAACTTGAGCTAAAGTTCTTTCACTATTTTTATTTTATTTTTTGCTTGAACTCAGGGCCTGAGCACTGTTCATGGGCTTTCTCAAGGCTAGAGCTGTACCACTTGAGCCACAGCACCACTTCCACCTTTTTCTATGTAAGTGATATCGAGGTATTGAACCCGGGTCTTCATGCATGCTAGGCAAATACTCTCACCACTAGGCCAAACTGCTGGCCCAACTTTCACTAATTTTAAATCCCACAAATCAAAAGTGATTAAAAAAAATCCGTATCAAACAAAATTTATTCCCAGACTATAAAGATTAAAAATAAATCAAGTACATTGTCCTTTTTAACACGCAATAAAAAAATCAGAACATATGATCAACCCAATAAATGCATATGAGGAATTTAACTAAATTTATCATTTAATTAAGCTAAAGCCGCTCAGTAAAAGAAGAATAAAAGAAAACTGCATCAAAGTGACTTAAAAAGAAAATAATCTACAACAGTAACTAGTAGTAAAAGTTTGATTGCTTTCCCCAAAAGGAAAAGGAAAAATATCTATCCCCAATAATTCTCCCATAAACACTAGCCAAGCAATACCCTACTTAGCCTATGAGATTAGAAATGTCAGGTGAATGACTCTTACTTCCATTCAATATTGTAGTAGGAGATCTAGCCAGGATCAAAGGGCAAGAAAAAGAAATAGGAGATTCATATTAAGAAAAAGAAGTCAAAGATTCATCTTGGAGGGGAAAAGTATATTTATCTTTACTCACACATGGCACAATATGCATGTGGTACTGAGGAATCGAACCCAGATCTTTGTGCATGCTAAGCAAGCACTCTACCAGTAGGCTAAACTCTAGGCCCGCCAGTTGATTTTTTGAAAGTTTCCACTTTTGGCTTTATTTTGGGGATGGTGGCGGGCGGGTAACTTAACTAGAAATAAGTGTCTTAGGGATTTTCCTGCCCAGGCTGGCTTCAACCTGTGATTCTCAGATCTCAGATAAATGTTCATTATTTTGATGATGAAGATTCACAAACATACATATCAAAACAACATCTTGTACCATCATATTGTGTGGGTCATTTTTTTATAAAAAATTATACTGTAAGTTTATAAAACAGTGTGAGTTCAGGCACCAGAGTCACATCAACCAGAATTGATATATAAAATTCCACTCACCCCATGAATACCATGAATTCTCCATTTCCCTTCTCCAGCTTTATATACATACTAGGCACCTGCCCTTGGACTAGTACTTTGCCTTCTCCATACAGCAGTATATCAGCAAATTTCTATCCATCTGGCCAATTGAGGAGGACAGACAAATGGAAAGGGGAAGGGTGGATGAAGATAATCACCATATTTGATGAGTATATATGAAAATGGAGCTAGATAAGTCAAGGGGATGAGTGCCATTGGGATAGATGTGAGGAGAAGGAAGGAAGGGATGGCATTGATCAAGATGCACTATGGGGCCACGAGTTTGGCCTAGTGGTAGGGTGCTTGCCTAGCATGTACAGTGACCTGAGTTGGATTCCTCAGTACTACAGACATAGAAAAAAGCAGAAAGTGATAAAGTAGTAGAGCTCAAGCCTTGAGAAAGCCCGAGGACAAGGCTCAGGTCTTGAGCTCAAGCCCCAGGCCTGGCGAAAAAGAAAGAAAAAAGAAAAGATGCAGTGTACTCAAAATCTGATCTGACCTGTTGAATTGAAACATGTCTGTACAGATATATATGGGTAATAAAATAATAATAGTAAAAGACTGATTAGCCTATAAACTTAGCTACTCAAGAGGCTGAGAGTTTAGCACTGTGATTCAAAGACATCTTGGTAACAAAGTGAGATACTGTAACAATATGAGAAAACCAAGGGACAGCAAAAGAGATGAGAGATAACATAGTACATTAAGGACAACAATCATTCATTATATGGCTTATGTTTCTATATCCTAGAGATCCTTTCATTCAGCGTCCTACTATATGGCCTTTTGTATCAAGGTTTTGCTCTATTGCAAATCTCTGCTAGGACAGCCCAAGGTTTCTACTGATTATGACAAATGAGGGAAACCATTGAGCCTAAGTTCCTTTGAGTCTGGCTTACTTCACTTAATATGATCTTTTCTAAGTCTTTCCATTTCCTAACAAATGGGGCGATGTCATTTTTTCTGACAGCAGCATAGAATTCCATTGTGTACAAATACCACAACTTGTTGATCCACTCATCAACTGAGGGGCATCTAGGTTGGTTCCATATCTTTGCTATGGTGAATAGTGCTGCAATGAACATCGCTGTGCTAGTGGATTTAGTATGACTTGTTTCTGGACAATTGGGTAAATGCCAAGTAGTGGAATTGCTGGGTCATAGGGGAGCTCTATGTTTAGTCTTTTGAGGAACTGCCATACTGCTTTCCATAGTGGTTGAACGAGTTTGCACTCCCACCAACAGTGTAGTAGTGATCCCTCCTGGCCACATCCCCGGAACGGGGGAAAACACGATGAGGGGTGGGGGTGGGGGAGGAGGGAAATGGGGACCAAGACATGTGAAAGGGTATCAATGTATGGGAATTAATGCACCATTGAAAAATATGAAATCTCCCCATAATGATGAAAAATATGAAATCTCTCCATAATGTAATAGTAACCAACAGTAACCACACAACACAAACATCTTACTTAAGAAATCCAAAGTCTTAAAAGAATGGCCTTTAGAATAGTGCAAGTAGCTGCAGTTTATACAATGGGCTGAAGAACAGCCAACAGGATGTGCAGTTTGAGTTGGTTCGAGTCAGTGAAACTGTATACCTTATGAACCTGAATAAGAGGAGAAAATTCCAGGGATAAAACAATAAAATATGGCCAGAAACAAGACATGCAGTCAACTGCCTGTTTAACCAAGTGGAAATTCAATAAACCCCTAGCTGAGTCTTACCTAATGTGATTATAATCAATCATTACTCTGTAACTATGCTTCTGCTTCTGTAACCTGCTTCAGCCACCCATAAATATCCCCCTCTCCCCAGCCTAGGTGCGCAAGTCTCCTAGGAGATCTTGTTGCCCCCGGGTTCCTGAATAAACCTCTTGCTGATTGCATCCGACTGTGTGGTCTCGCTGTTCCTTGGGAAGGGGGCTCCGTCTGGAAGACATCCCGCTGAATCGGGAGTCTAACATTTGGAGGCCCCAGCGAGATAGAGACCCCCACCCAGGGACCACCGACCCACCTCCGGGAGGTAAGCTGGCCAGCAAATTTCTGTTGTCTTTTGTGTGTCTTGTCTTATGTTAAGAGTATTTCTGGAATCTGTGACTCGGCCGTGTCAATCTGTATCTGGCGGACCCGTGGAGGAGCTGACGAGCTCGTACTCCCGACCGCAGCCTCCGGGAGACGTCCCGGAAGGTGTCTGGGGTCAGATTTCTGACCCATCTAGTTTCGGGGCTTAGCCCCGGTCTGTGGACTCTCTAGTCCGTCTGGTTTCGGGGCTTCGCCCCGGTCTGTTTTCGAGGCTTTGCCTCGGTCTGAGGACTCTCTAGTCCGTCTGGTAGGGGAGACTCCGAGCTCCCCCTCGAACGCCCTTCCCCTTTCGGTTTTGCACCGAAGCCGCGCTGCGAAGTGTGTTGTCCTTTGTGTCTGTTTAATTGTTGTGTTTATGGTGACAGGACTGGGACTGATTATTAATATGGGACAGTCTGTGACTGCTGCCATGCATGTCATCAAAATTTGGGGTATTTAAAGGTCTCTGCTTCTATCTTGTTTTGTGAGATGTTTTTTATTGTCTAGTTTTGTTTTCAAAATTGGTACCAGGATCCTTACAATTTTTGTGTGTGTATTATGGGCAGTTGTAACAAGCCCTAGAAAAATAAATCACTGCTAAGTTGCCTTGTAAAAAGTTTTGTTCTGAACCTGGTTCTCACCTGCAAGAGTAAAATTGGCAAAGCTCTCTTGACACAAACTTCCGGAAAATGAACGGCCGATATTAATTTTGCGCGCTTTAAGATCTTTAAGTATAAGTGTGTATAAATAAATAAGTAAACATGTTCAAGATTAAATTGTCAGCATGCTGTATAAAACAATGGATAAATTTATACTTGAAACAAAAAGGCAATTGGGTAAATCTAAGTCTAAACTTTAAAAAAATTATTAGGTTAAAATGTTTTACAATGTCTCAAAGGGTTATTGCATTATTTTAAAGAAAAACTGGTAAAAAGTATTTTTCTAAAGTAAAAAAAGTATTTTCTAAATAAAATTTACATTAATAATTTAATATTAAAATGCACAGAGCTGTTTACATTGTGAACATTGTATCCTGTTTAACCCAGAGGTATTAGGGAATTTGGAATCTATTTCCTTAAGTTAAAATTTAAAAATAAATATTAGGAATCAAATGCTAAGAGAAAGGATGGAAAAACTTAGGATAGTCCTATGTGACCATCTTTGGGGTTAAGAGGTAAACTGGCAAAGGTGCAGCTCTGAGTAAATAAGCTGGAATGAAGGCTGTTCACTTAACCTGGTCAGGTGGACTAAGATCCACATCTTCACTCTTTTTCTTTGCAGACTGATACTGAAAATCTGATGGTAAAATCTGGGTAATATAATTAGTATTTTAAAAGGAATAAATATTTAAAAGTTTATCTCTGTATAATTTGGGTTCATGCTACTGCATTGCAATTGGATATATTCTAAAAAAAAAAGGAAACTAAGTCCAGATTTAGACTTTTGGTGCACTGATGATGTTTACAGTTCTTGCATTGAGGAAACTGTTACTGGAGTTTTAAAACCTGGAAACAAAGGGAGTTCCTTGGGCCCTTAAAGATTTTTCAATTGCACATAAAGGCTAAAGTGTTAATTGTTTAAGCAAATATCAGTAAAAATTTTTAAAAAACATTGGAAATGGGTTTCTGAACAAAGTTTAAAATTAAAATTATCCTAAATGTTTGTTTAAACAAGAAAAATCAGGACTACCAAAATGGTTGCTTAATTGCTATTTCAGCTTATTCTTGCAAGTTACTCTATAGCAATCTGCAGCAGGTCCATGGAGAAGGACAGCAGATCCTCATTCAGATGTAAATTTGGCCCTCACCAAGTTCCAGGTAAGGTCATGCTTAGAGACTATTTCTGAGTTGACCACCTTGTTGCTTCTAATTGGAGTAAAGTGGCCTTTGTAGGACTCACTGATCTGAAAGCCGCAGTTTTGAGCCAGCCCGGGCAAGGCAAAGTCCCTGTGAGACTGTGGTGTCTAATCTGTCAGAGTGCTATTGAGAGTTACTTTGGAGCTCAAAGTGGCAGGGTGTTAGCCTTGAGCTGGAGAGCTGAGAGACAGCACCCAGACCCTGAGTTCAAGTCTAGCAACCAACAAAGTAAAATGCCAATGGGACATTTATTCCTGTGTAGAGAGACACTACTGGGACAATAAAGCATCCAAATGCAGTAAGCCACAGCTTGGATGACAGAGGTGGTGTCAGATCCTAGAGTCACTTGTGCTTGGCCATTCAAAATTAATCAGAGCCGGGAGGTCATAGAATAGTTTGTAAGCATGCCTTACTAATGCCCATGCCTACCTGGGCAGGAACTTGTCAATCATCTGTAATAAAGAATGGTTTAAAATCCTAACTGAGTGAAGTTTAATTTGACACCAGCCACAAATTCAGGGTGGATGTGACGCTTGCGTCCCTATTATCTGTTTAGATCTGGCAACTGAAGCATAGAGTGCAGGGATTAAGTTCCCCAGAAAATCAGAAAAATGCCTTTGCAAGTGGGTGCTAAGTAAGCTACACTGTTGTAGCCAAAGAAAAAGCTTGTGCAGTTGTTAAATGCTTTACATGACCTCCAATTTAGAGTAAAATATATGTAATCTTGACAGCCTCTTGGTAAAATAGGCTAAGTTTTCAGGGTCCCTGGCTAGGTATAGAGACAACGCCCCTGAGTCAGCCTGAAAAAGTTATAAAAGATGGATCGTCGCCCATCAGTCCTCTTTAAATAAAGGGACCAAAAAGTTGTTTCTTAAAAATTAAGACAGCATAAGTTAAAGGCATGGAAAAAATAGTAGTAACAAATGTGCAAGTGGAGACTGCACTTGTGGAAAACGGCTACAGTTTCGAGTCTTCTGTGCCTGTCTAGAGAATGCTAAGCCTTGTTCAATCTGGTTACTAAAAGTTGCCACCCTGGTATATTTGGTTTTGCCATACCCACTGTGCTGTTTCATAAGTAGTGTGCTCGAGTAAAGCAACTAGAAAAGCATTGGGAGAATTCACCAGAGTCAGGCCTTAAGTTAAGCTTCTTTAAAAATTTTGCAGGTGACCTAGCAGGAGGTGTGACATTCCATTGGAGCTGCTGTGCTGCCGGATTCAACCACCACCTTACAATTGTTTACTGAGAGGACTGGAACTAAACTCTTGGTAATGGGACCCGACCTGATTTGACAGACCACCCCCTTCAGGATGCTGAGCTCACCTGGTTCACGGATGGCAGTAGCCTTCTGAAAAATGGAGAGCGGAAGGCAGGGGCAGCTGTTACCACTGAAAATGAGGTAATTTGGGCTGAAGGACTACCCCCTGGAACATCGGCTCAGAAAGCAGAACTTATTGCCCTGACAAAGGCCCTAGAGATGGCTGAAGGTAAGAGACTCAACATTTACACGGATAGCCGATATGCATTTGCTACAGCTCACATACATGAAAAAATTTATAAAAAAAGGGGCTTACTGACTTCAGAGGGAAAGGACATTAAAAACAAAGCCAAAATTATAGCCCTATTGACTGCATTATTCTTACCCAAAAGACTAAGCATCATGCATTGTCCGGGACACCAAAAGGGGGAATCCATGGAAGCCAGAGGCAACCGCCTAGCAGACAAAGCGGCCCGGGAAGCTGCACTCCAGGGCAAGAGAACTCCACAAGTGCAAGCTCTCTCAATAATAGAAAAGCCTCACCGTAGTCTTCCCCCACTCCCATACACTCCAGAGGATATTGAGTGTCTTAAAAAAATGGGGGCGGCCTATGATTCCAAACAAGGACAATGGACTTTTAATAAAAAAACAGTTTGGCCCAAAAAGTGGACTTTTAAATTCATTCTAGATCTCCACACTCTAACTCATTTAAGTAAAAATAAAATAAAAACTCTTATAAAGCGGCAAAAAAACCTTGGCCACTTCTTGAAAAAGAAGAAGGCTTTACAACAAGTGGCTGCCCAGTGCCCAGCGTGTGCTAGGGTAAATGCAGGACAGACTAAAACTTGACTTGGAACTAAAATAAGAGGACACCTCCCAGGTGTTCACTGGGAAATTGACTTTACAGAAATTAACCTGGACAATCTTGGTTGTAAAAATCTCTAACATCCTTGTCTGAAGAACTTTTCTTAAAGGATAGTAATTTGTATGCTGCTTTAAAAGAGGAATGCTGCTTTTACGCAGACCAGACAGGAACTGTACGGGAAACTATGAGTAAACTTAGGGAAAGACTAACAGAGAGAAAAAAAAAATTCCATTCCCAACAAGGTTGGTTTAAAAGCTGGTTCAATCAGTCCCCCTGGTTTGCAACTCTGTTATCCACTATAGCAGGACCACTCATTATACTCATTCTAATTCTCACCTTGGGTCCCTGTATCCTAAATAGACTAGTCCAATTTGTAAAAGATCGATTAACTGTAGTACAAGCCTTAGTGCTCACTCAACAGTATCAACAACTTAAGAAAAGAGAGACCACACTCATTAAATAAAGGATTTCATTCAACCCATAAAAAAATGGGGAATAAAAAATATAAAATCTCCCCATAATAATAAAAAATATAAAATCTCTCCATAATGTAATAGTAACCAACAGTAACCACACAACACAAACATCTTACTTAAGAAATCCAAAGTCTTAAAAAAATGGCCTTTAGAATAGTGCAAGTAGCTGCAGTTTATACAATGGGCTGAAGAACAGCCAACAGGATGTGCAGTTTGAGTTGGTTCGAGTCAGTAAAACTGTATACCTTATAAACCTGAATAAGAGGAAAAAATTCCAGGGATAAAACAATAAAATATGGCCAGAAACAAGACATGCAGTCAACTGCCTGTTTAACCAAGTGGAAATTCAATAAACCCCTAGCTGAGTCTTACCTAATGTAATTATAATCAATCATTACTCTGTAACTATGCTTCTGCTTCTGTAACCTGCTTCAGCCACCCATAAATATCCCCCTCTCCCCAGCCTAGGTGCGCAAGTCTCCTAGGAGATCTTGTTGCCCCCGGGTTCCTGAATAAACCTCTTGCTGATTACATCCGACTGTGTGGTCTCGCTGTTCCTTGGGAAGGGGGCTCCGTCTGGAAGACATCCCGCTGAATCGGGAGTCTAACACCATCTATCTGGCAAATATCATGTAACCCTTCTATTAATTACAATAAAAAATATATGAAAAAAGACATCTTGGGCAAGAAAGCCCATGAGACTCTTATCTCCAATAACTCAGAAAAAGCCAGAAGTGGTGCTGAGAGAGCACTGGCCCTGAGCAAAAGTTTACAGATAGCACTCAGGACATGAGATCAAGCCCCAGGCCCAATACCACCAACAAAAAAAAAACCAGTAATTATTTAAAAGAATAAATAAAATGTAAGGGTGGCCTTGCTTTACAGCAACCAATTATGTTGGTACCAAGTCACCCCCATGAGGACAAGAATTGACTCCTGTAATAAAGGGATTAATCCCCCTTAACAGTCTAATCATGGCTAACAGACCCTACCACCTTACAACACTGTTGGATTGGAAGTCCAATTTCAAACATGAATTTTGGATTCAAAAAACCACATGGAAACCAAAGCAATACTCTTCCCAGGTCTTTGAGCAGGATTTATGGACCAACCAATAGGCTAGAGAGTCCTTGATCCTCAAGTCAATGTTCAGGGGAGATGAAATAGCATTTCAAATCAATCTGAACAATTATGTTAAATCAAACATTTCTTTTGAGGTACCAAGCTTTCATGATATGAAATCCTATACAAGTGTCTCATCTAGAAGCCTGCTGTCCATGGCAAAACGCTTCCAGTTTGCACCCACCAGGAGGATTTGCATAATTCAGAAGTGTCAAACTTGTCACCAAAAAATGAAATAAATAAAAAAAAAATTGAGTACAGAATAAGTCTTTAGGGAAGAAGCTGAATCTGATTCTGGTTCTATAGTGCAGTAAAGACTCCTGCTCCCTCCCTCCCTCTCTCTCAGAGAGCAAGTGCTCTCTCTGAATCCTTGCATACCTCCCAAAGAGCCCCAGGCAATATAGTTATAAAACCTTCTTCCCCTAGCTTTCTGCTTGTCCCTTGAACCTGCTCATTCATTGCTTTCTGTTGGATGAAAATTTGAGCAAGCATCATGATTTTTTAATCAATTCTTAATTAACCAAAATTCTGTGTTGCTATAACTTGAAGCCAAATTTTTCTTCAAAATGTTCTACTTCAGTATAACAACTATAAGACTGATTTAAGTCAAGGTCAACAAGTCTAGGTATTATCATGTTGGTTGTGGAATTTCTTTAACAGAGCATTAACCAACCTAGGTTTCTAAGGGATGAAGACAATTTGCATAAATTCTGATTCTTTTGAATGACAAAATTCCTTCTATTAGAGAATGCTAAATATTATACCAAAATTATTTACTTATATAACAAAATGCTAATGTTGCATAGTTCATTGAAAATAGTACTATATTGCAAAACCAGTCTTAATCATTAAAAAATTCAATCTAGCTAAATAAGTTACATAAAAACTGTTTAAAATGACAATTTATTGACCTATAAACTTGCATTTTTGTCTTGTTATTGAATAATCACAAGGAATTCACTGTTTTCCTCTAGTCTCTCATTTCTGTCCCTCTTTTCACATGACCTGCACCCCCCAACTCACTGCATACACACACTCATAAGTCTGGAAAATGTGTGAGAGTCTCTCTTCCCCAAGATATTCCCTTTTTAAACTAGGTGACAAACCCTAGCTACTCATGAGGCTGAGATCTGAGAATTGTGGTTCAGAATAAACTGGAGAACACAAAACCTAGAGACTCTGATCTATAATTAATGAACAAAAATCCAGAAGCAGAGCTGTTCCTCAAATGGTAGAGCTCTAGCCATAAGGAAAAAAAAGTAAAGAACAAGCCTCTCAAATCCTTCACGCATGTTCAAGCCCAAGTACTGACACATACATAACACACATAGATACATACATGCACACATGCATACATACAAAGGCAAACACACTCATACATACACATACATATACACACATACATACATACATGCATACATGCATGCATACATACATACACACAAAGTAGGTGGTGGTGACAGTCATTTGCTAAGGTTTTAGTAGAGTTTGGAAGATGGAGGAGGAGGAGGCTAATGGTCTCTCCATCCACAGCTACCCACTTACCTCCAGAGTGGAATAGCACGGAGAAGGCTGGTGGCTATTTAAGAAGGCTGGGCCCCAGCATGGGACCTCACATCAACAGAAAAGAAGTCATCATTAATCCATTTGTGAGCCAATGTGGGCTGGGACATATTGAGTGCCCACTAAGATCAGCTTGTGTATTATTAATTATTAGTAGTAGTATGAAGCTGACATGTAACATTGCATGAAGCCATGGCATACAATATGCTGCTTGAAAAATATGCAAGTGGTGGAGTATTAAGTGGATCATAAGTTCTTCTGTGATAAGAACACTTAAAATCTACTGGCAGTATTGTTGGAAACTGTAATTCATTGTTCCAGAGTACAACGATGGTGTATACAAGCTCTCCTGAGCTATTCATCCTGTCTAATTGACATCTCCTATCCTTTGACCACCACCTCCTCAAGTCCTACCCTAATCCGTCACAGGAGCCATTCTACGTTCCTATGTCAATGAGTTCAGCTCTTTTGAATTCCACGTATCAATGGGATTGTATCCTTCTTGACTTTCTATGCTTGTTTTCTGTCACTTAACATAGTGCCCTCGAGTGCATGTATGCTGTCATAAAAGACAGGATTTACTTTGCTTTTTTAAAGAAGAGTGTTTCACAGTGTGTGTGAATGTCTGCGTGTGTGTGTGTGTGTGTGTGACATTTTCTTTCTCCAGTCCTCTGGTACACACTTGTCCTGCTTGTTATGAATAGTGGAATAGTGCTTCGATTAACATGATAATATAGATGTCTCTTTTAAATGCAACTTCTATTTATTTTTATTGTTATCATTTTATTTCTTTAAGTAGTCACACAAAATAGGGTTATTATTACTTAAAGGTAATAGATGCCTAGGTCAGATTATAAATATAACATATCTTCATTAATATCACCCCTTAACTCTTCCAATCCAACCTTGGCCCTCACTTTTCATAGTTCTATACATTGAACATCATGACTACATTCTCCTACTCTTTCTCTCTTCATCCCTGACATCTCAAATTCCAGCTTTCTAGTATTCATCTTCTTAGGGAGTTGCAAGTTAGCTATTCAACGCAATGACACCACAGGAGTCATCCCTTGCACATGTTATGCTGTAGTTAATATATTTGCATACCTATGCAAATGACCCTGTATATGTTTACACCTATGCTTACAAATTAGATTTAACTTCCACAGAAAAGAGAAACCATGCATCCTTGGTCTCTCTGAGCCTGACTTCACTTGGCATATTTTTTTCCAGGTCCATCCATACTCAAACCCCCTTCTTTGAATATGCACCCAGTAGTGGGATTGCTGAGTCTACAGAGCTCTTTCAATGATTGATCTTAGTATATAAAACCCAACGTCCTTGACAAAACTTTCATGAGAACAAAGAGAAAGTGAGCCTGTTACAATGGATCAAACTTCTTGCCATTCCTTTGAGTTCATGGACCAATTTCTTTTGAAAAAAAAAGTCTATGAAGTACCCCATGCAGGGCCTGCACATAGTAGGTAAGTGGTAATGTGAGCTCCCTTACTTCTGATGACAAGGGCCAGCTTGGTGTTGTTACAGCAAAGAAGAAGAAAGTGAAGGCTAAGGACTAGGCCTTCAGACCCCATTGGTTTCTCCAGGTACACTCTTCAGTACTATTTAAATTGAAGAAATGCCAGGCATGTGGAAGGCAACAGCTGGCTCTTCCACCACTGGAGAAAACTCAGAAGCTGACAAACTAGTCAGCACACCTGCAGGAAAGTAGCATCCTACTTCTTCCTCATCCTCACCTCCTACATCCTCCCTTTTCTGAATGCCCAAGGTATTCATTGGGGAGATTTCAATAGCTCTCAGACAAGCTGCTCTCTTACACAGAAGGCTTCCATGATTTGAAGCAGTAGAAAAGCCAAGGGAAGTTAAGACTCTGGACTCTATGAACCTTCAGACATCATATAAGACACTTCATAGCAAGATGGCTGGTGGTTTGAACAATGTGGTGCCTCTGTTTCTGCCTCCCACTTTGGTGGGCCTCTCCTTGAACAACTCCAGCCCCCCACGGGTTTTTGTGAACTCAGCATCCCTGTGGGTATAAGCACACATGCAGACATGCTCTCTTCTCCACGTGGTGTATCATGATCATCCAGCCTGACAAAGGAGATGTAATAACAGAGTAGAAAGCACAAATAATAAAGCCTTTCTGGCACAAGCAGCAAGTTCATCTGAATCCACTGGAATCCATTTGTGGGAAGAGCAATGGATTAGAATGCAGAAAGGTAGAGATTACTAACCTTTAGTTTTCAGATACATTCACAGCATGTGGTAATTAGAGCTATTTTTACAACTCCCTCAAGTGTCAGTACACCCTTTCTGAAGCAATCTGTCAAAACTCAGCAAAATGGCAATACCATTTGTTGGGAACAATTGAATCATATCTATAAACATCGAGTCTGGTTCCCCAGGAAATGTAAGCAGTGTGTCTACAGGAAGTTTTAGTGAATTGTATTCAGGAGGTCCTCACAGCCTGACCGCTGTAGTTTCATGACCCATAGACACCTCTCTGAGGGCAGGAGACACTGTTCCACATTTAAAGAAAAAGAAAAATGTCATTACTGTTGTGAGTACTGGGTTTGAACGCATAACTGCATTTGTTTAGTTTATTCAATCAGCTAACCCTCTACCACTTGAGACATACTTCCAGCCCAGCTTTTATTTGCTGGGTATTTAAGGGATGACTTGCGTAGCTGGCAACAATTCACAGTCCTCTTGTATTTCTGATTCCCGAGGAGCTAGGATTATGGGTTGGAGACATTCACCAGCACCCTATCCTAATATTTTTTAATGAGCACATTTTGGTTGTACAAGTAGAATTCATTGGGCTATTTCTAGACATGTCTATATCCTCTGGCCAAATTCAGGGCCCCTTCACTCTCCCTTACCATCTTTCTACAGTTCTTAAACCAATTTCAACAGGATTCATTGTTCTATTTTCTTGCATGCATATAAAGTACTTTGACCACATTTACTCTCCCTAACCTTGACCATTCATCTTCTTTTCTGGTACACAAACAAAATCTTGTTATATATTCCTGTTGCTCATTTTCTTCAGTGTATATTAATTATGCAGAGGGATTTCACTGTGGTATTTCACACATAAATATATTTTAGTCAAATTAACACACTATTTGTCTCTCCTTCCTTCTTTCCCTCCCTTCCTTCTTTCATTCCTTTCTTTCCTCTCTCTTTCTCTCTCTCCCTCCCTCGTGTGTGTGTGTGTGTGTGTGTGTGTGTGTCTTACACTGTCACTTTGATTTGTTTCCCTGAAGGAAGGCTGGTACTTTACCACTTGAGCTACTAGTCTACTCCTAGCATTTTGCTAGTTAAAGGGAAATTAACCAATTTTTCACAGGTTTTTCTGCTTGGAGTTGGTTTCAGTTGTGATCTTCAGATCACAGCCTCATTTGTAGCTAGAATTACAGATGTGAGCTACCAATACCCAGTTTCCCTGTCCATTTCAACCCTCTACTATTCATCAGATTTTGGTTACTTTCCTCATATCACTTTCATAGATAGACACAATGCACTTCAATGTTATTTACCCCTCACCATTCATGTACCCTCTCCCAAATAGTCCCATAGTTACAATTATATTCTCTGTATGTACACACACACACACACACACACACACACACACACACACACACACACACCTCACCTCATTGTTATTCAGTAAGTATATGTTGAATGAGCCATGGCTCATCAAGAGCTATACATCATTGTAGAGAGATTACACAAAGCTAAGGATGAAAGAAGAAAAGACTATGAAACCAACTGATAGGTGGGCAAGGAAAGGCTAGAGTACTTTCAGCTGAGCATTAACTAATGCACAGTAATTTTAAAGGCTGAGATAGAATTACAATCCCAGCAAACCCAGAATATAGCCATAAAGGACACAACTCAAATTAGTAAGGTGTTGATTCAAACCATGTTCCCATCCCATGTGTTCTGACCTAAAATCAGTGCCGCCTGAAATCTCAATGTTTACTCCTTGCAGATGTCAAGCCATCCTGCCTTGGTGGACATTAGGTATTTGCTCATAGGAAAACCTTTCATTTAGGAAGGCTTGCTGTCTGATTGAACCCACACTTGGCCATTTCCTCTATATCTGCTCATTTAAACTCTAATACTGTCCTAGAAAGACTTTTTCCCTGAAGACTGTGACCTAGGCATCAACAGCACCTCAGTCATGTTTCCCAAATGAACCTCAGATTCCCTCTCCACGGTCTCCGATAAGGTTAATAGTTAATATAAAGCAACAATGACCTCATGCATCCATAAATATAAATGCTAAGTCTTACATGGTCCCTTTGGCTGAGAAAGAAAGATAGCTTCTATTCTAAGGAGTGGAAATATGTCTTCAGAAAACAGTTTATTTCCTTCCAGTTCTCCTTGTGTAACTCTATTAGCTTGTTAGCATGAGATTCTTTCGTCTCTTCTACAAGGATTTCAAAACAAGGTGCCAGTATACAAACTAATCTAAAGGGAAGAAATCTAATAACAAATAACAAAAGTTTCCCAGCAAGACTTTCCTTAATAAGTACTATATTACTTCTTCCAAATTATGAAAAATCTAAGTACTTCAGATGTTCAGTCATGCATTCAGGATGCAGCAAATGCTGGATGTGTGGCAGGGGAAAGAATAGACAGGCAGTGTGCATTAGGTACACTGTTCTTAAATTGGAGTCACTTAAATCTAAATTCAAAACCCAATATGGCCATTTATGAGTTATGTAGTCTTAAAAAAAGACATTTTAATACTACTCAGGAGGCTGAGATCTGAAGAGTCAGTTCAAATCCAGCTCAGGCAAGAAAATTCATGACTCTCATCTGCAATTAAACACCAAACAGCCAGAAGAGGAGCTGTGGCTCAAATGTTAGAGTACTATTAATAAAAGAAGAATAAAACCTCAGAGACAGTGCTCAAGCCTTGAGTTCCAGCCCCAGAACTGGAACAAAAACCAAACCAAGGAAAGTCACCCCATCTCCCTTTGTCTGTTTCCTTATTTGTGAAATAGAAGACATGTAAACTTGAGGTCCCTGGGGGCTCTGTCTTTCAAAGAGGTCATGGTCCTCCAAGATCACAATACAAGCATAAACACAAATGTTTTCTCCCTTCCTGTGACATGCTTGCTTCACTTAGCTGCCAGGGCTCCCCCTCTACGCCTGCTCCTCTACCTCAGGCTTCTCCTTCTCAGACTCTTTTGCAGGTCTCTATTTTCTCTGGCTTGCCAGGCCACTGTATACTCATTAGAAACATGCCTACCCCATTAATGATTTCATGCAGTTGTGTCATATTAAAATCTCCTATAAGCTGCTAGCTCCTAAATTCCAATATCAGCATCCTTTTCCTCATGCAACGAATCCTATGTGGCCACAAGCTTTTGTAGTGTCTTCCACATGGCTATCTAAGACATCTCAAAATGAACATGTTCAAGCCAAGCAGTGGTGGCTCATCCTTGTAATCCTAGTTATTCAAAGGCCTGAGACTTGAGGATCACAGTTCAGAGTCAGTCCAGGTAGGAAAGTCATGACTCTCTTATCTCCAGCAAAAAGCCCAAAGTGGGGCTATGGCTTGAGGGGTAGAGTGACAGCCTTGAGCATAAAAGCTCAGAGACGGCCCCCAGCCCCTAAGTTCATGCCCCTGGACACAGATACACACACACACACACACACACACACACACACACACACACACACAGCAATAACAACATCAAACCAAGCTTCTCATCATCCCTTTCCAATATACAGCACTCTAAGTACCTTGTCTTCAGAAGTGATTTCTCTTTCAGGTTTCTCAAGTTGAAAACAACTGAAAATCCTACACAAACAAAATCTGTGGAATTATCCTTCAGTTCTTTCTCTTATAACCCATATATGATCTAAATAACTTTATCTGCTGCAACAAATCCACACTCCAACTACTCTCCACACTTCCTCCTATTACCACAGTTCCAATCACCTCCTCTTTGTGCCAACATAACAATAATAATCTGTTAATCATTGTCCTTCTTTCCCCCATCCTTACACCCCTCATCTTAAAAAAAACTGGATTTTACAGCACTGGGATTTGAACCCAGAGCCTCACAATTTACCAAGGACTACCCTACCACTTGAACCATACTGCCCAGTATTAGGAGATGTTTTGTTTCTCCCTTTGTTTCAGTTTGTTTTTGACACAAACTCTCTGGTTTCTGCTAGGCCAGCCACAGGCCTAAATCCTGCTACCTCTACCTCCCAAAAGACTCATAAGGCCATGTTCTATTACACATTTAAAAATAAACTGTGTATTCTTACTATGTTTCTCTAAACCTTTTGACTTTCCAGTTCATGCAGAATAACAGCCATACCATGGCCAAAATGACCTAAATGACCTCTTGAAAGGTGACACCAGAGAATCACTTATGCCCAATATTTGAAAAGGAAAACCTAAGCAATATGTCAAGACCCTATATGTTAAAGAAAAAGCCAAGTTCTACAAAACCACAAATGTTTTGGAGCAAAAGGAATAGAGAGTTTGCTGGTACTAGACCTTAAACTCAAAACCTGGGCACTGCCCCTGAGGATTTTTGCTCATTGCTAACACTCTAGCACCTGAACCACATCTCCATCTATAGCTTTTTGGTGGAATCGATTGGAGATGAGTCTACACAGGCTGGTTTCAAGTCAAGATCTTTAGATCTCAGCCTCCTGTGTACCTAGGATTACAGCTATCAGCCATGAATACCAAGCTAAAAGTAGAAATGTTTGTGAAATAAATGAATAATAGTATGATTTTTAGAACTTGATTAAGGTGGAAAGAAATCCCTACTAGATTTATTCTTCCCTTCTGCTTAAATAATTTTAACAAATTAAACTTAATTTATAAAACTATAGTTTTGCATTTTTTTGTGGGTCATAGGGCTTGAACACCACCTGAGTGCTGTCCCTGATCTCTTCAGCTCAAGGCTGCCACACAATCCTTGGGCCTGGGCATTGTCCCTGAGCTCTTCAGCTCAAGGCTACTTACCCTACTTCCCACTTTCTAGTGATTAATTGGAGATCAGAGTTTCATGTTTTTTAGTGCCTGGGCTGGTTTGAACCTCTGTCCCCAGATCTCAGCCTCCTGAGTAGCTAGGAGTGCAGGCATGAGCCACCGCACCTAGCTTGGATTTTTTTATTGTAATGCATACAGTGGTTACAGTTATATTCGCCAGGTAGTAGGTGCATTACTTCTCACACATTGATACCCCTTCTCAAATTTTTGTCTCCATTTCCCTCCCCCCCACTCCCTCCCAGTCATCTTGTTCCCCTCCTTCCCTTTCCTATTTCAAATAAACATATATACAATATGCCAGGTAACAAAGTCAGATACAGTAACATTTTGAGATTAACCAATGGGCAACAAAGGAGAAGAGAAATAACATAGTACATTAAGAACAACAATCACACAAGATAAAGCTCTTGTTTCCATATCCTGGAAATCCTTTCATTTAGTCTCATCCTATATGGCCTTATGTATCTAGGTTTTGAGCTAGTGTAATTCTCTGCTAGGAATGTCCTAGGTGTGTACTAATTTTTACAAATGAGAGAAACCATGGAGCCTATGTTCCTTTGGGTCTGGCTTACTTCACTTAATATGATTTTTCCCAAGTCTTTCCATTTCCTTACAAATTGGGCAATGTCATTCTTTCTGATGGCAGCATAGAATTCCATTGTGTATAAATACTTGGATTTTTTTAAATGCCAGTCAGCAGGCAGCAAAGGATAGTGAGCTTTCAAGGCAGGAAGACAAGTGTATGCTGTGACTGAGTTGGCTTAGTGTCTTGAGAATGTTCCCACATCATGGTAGAGAATGGGCAGACGAAGCATGTTGTCTAAAGCCAGTTGTCACAGGCCACGAAAGATAAGGACTGGAGAGACTGACTACCCATACCATATAAAAATAATCTTTATGACAATAATTACATAAAAGCTAGTTTCACACATTTATAAAGTGTCATACACTTATACTCTAAGTGAAATGATATAATAGTACTTACATATATATCATAATAAATTAAAACCATACTGCTGACTCTCCCTGTACCAGGGTTCTGCATCTACAGAGTCAATCAACAATACACAGAAAGTTTTCATTTACAAAAGTGACAGTGTTTGCTGAGGTGTACTATGTGATTTGACCTACAGTGGATACAACTGTACTGAACCTGGACAAGCTTTAATTTCTTTGTCATTAGTCCCTAAATGAAACATTATAACAACATTTCACAAAACACTTAAGTTGTGCAGCTTCTCTTGGTTTACTCTATTGAGCTTGGGTGGATATGACAATGGTCACAAATCAAAGGTTTGGAGCAGCTCTGTCTGTACCCAGCCATTTGGCAGCACACTCGCAACAGTACACAGTCACATTTGGTAATTATTACAGTGTTTCCAGTGTTTGCATTACTACTCTTTTTGGTAAAGGGATGTATAAACTGTGATCTTTAACATTACTATTGTCATTGTTTGGGGAAACCAAGAACCTCACCTATATATGAAGGCAAATTTACCCATGTGTTGGTGACTCATGCCAGCCTTGAGCAAAAGGCCAAGCAAGAGTGTGAGGCTCTGAGTTCTCAGCACTGGCATGCACACAAGCACACATGTGCATGCACACACATACACACACACACATATGCACACAGAATCTTTTAGTGTATTCATGCTCATTAAACACACACCTGATCCCCAAAGAGCCATGATAGAGATCACATACAGATGCTTTTGTTTCCACACCTACCAACACCGTATCCATTCTGTGGTCCACGGAGCAAGGCATCACCTCAACTTCCAAGTATTAATGAAAGGCTGGGCTAACACCAGAAGGCATGTATTTCAGAGAGCAGAAAATAAGGAAGTCACTCCATAATAATAAAGGGACCATTAATCAAAAAATCCTACGTATTTATATCTCTGTGTGAGATATAAATATGTAGCAACAACTGATCAAACTGAAAAAGGAAATAAATAAACACAATTAAAGTTGAATATCATTGGAGCTCTTTCTCAATAATTGATAGAATAAATAGACCAAAAATGTCATCAAGGATACTAAAGACACACATAAATCTATCAATTCAGTCAGCCTAATTCACATTTATAGACAATTCAGGACAACAGCAGACTACACATACTTTTCAAGTGCTCAAAAAATATCTATCAAGAAGGACAATATAACACATTGTATTGTCATCTGTCTCAGTACATTTAAAAATATTTAAGTAATAGAAACTATGTTCACTCAACATAGTAGAATTAAAAAAAGAAATTTACAACCTAAAGATGATTAAGAATGTCCCCAAATCTTATAAACAGTCCATGGGTCAAAGAAGAAATAAAAAAGTAATGTAGAAAGTATTTTGAATTAAATAATGGACTACAACATATCAAAATGTATGGAATCACACTAAGTCACTTAAAGGGAAATGTAGCTCTAAAAACAAGAGAGTTTTTAAGTCAATAACTCTTCATTTATCCATATGGAGCTAGAAGAAAGAAGAATAAATTAAGGCTAATGTAAGCAGGAAAAGAAAATACTAAAGACAAAAGTGGAGTCAATACAAAAGAAAATAGGAAAAGTCAGTGAAACAAAAAGTCCTTTGAAATCAATAACATCAATAAACTTCTAATCTGACAGATTAAGGGAAAAAAAAGGAGCCAGCCATTGACTGTAATCCTAGCAATTCAGGAGGTAGAGATCAATGGTTATGGTTTGAGACCAGCCCAGACAAAAAGAGTTAGCAAGCACCCATTTCAATGAAAAAGGTCAGGTATGGTGGGTGAATCTGTGATCTCAGCCACACGCAAGGTATAAGCAAGACTTGGGCAACAAACACAAGACTGAAACATAGCTGAAATAAAAGGGCTGGGAGCATGCTTCAAGTCACAGAGCACAATACTAGCAAATATGACACCAGATTTCAAATCCCAGTATGACCAGGACAAAGGAAAAGATTTAAAAAAAAGTAAAAGAGACATATGAATACCAAACATGAGAATTACTCAATATCTTTAGGTCCATCCATCAAATATTAAGAGGATAGTGAAGGAATGTTATGAACTTTATACTTACATGTTTTACAATTTAGACGGGGATACATATAACAATGTCAAGAAGACATAGGTAGTTCCACATCTACTGAACACATAAAGGGTGAACCAATGTAATAGTGACACACACAGACAATATGTTCGAAATGAACTCTACGACTTGCAGGGAGGGAAAGAGGGACAAAAACATGGGAGGGATAACATTGTCCAACAAGAAATGTACTCACTACCTTACATATGTAATTGTAACCCTGACAATAAAATCAAATTAAACAAACAACCAAAAACCCTCCAGACCCAGAGATTTTACTGTTGAGTCCAAAGAAACAGAAAAATTGACAACAATTCTACACAAATTATTCTAAGATTGAACACTTACCAAGTCATTTTTTAAATTGTATTTATTTAATTTAATTTTTTGTGCCAGTACTGGGTGGGGCTTGAACTCAGGATGGTGGTTAATTGGAAATAAGAGTCTCATGGACTTTTCCATCTGGGCTGTCTTAGAACTGTGATACTTATTTGTTGAGTACCCAGGGTTATAGGATAAACACCAGCACCTGATTCAACTCGTATATTGAGGGAAGCTTTACCAAAATTTAAAAAACAGAAAAAGATATTAGAATAGAAAAGGTGAAAGAAAAGGCCAATATCCCTTGTGAACACAGGGGAAAAATTCCTAATCAAAATTTCCCAACTCAAGTGTGACAGAATATACCCAAGGTAAGATATCATGACTAACAAGCTTTTAGCACAGGGATCCTGGAGTTTCTTTAATATTAGAAAGTGAATCAATGTAATATAAACAAAAGGAAAGGGGGGGCGGGAGTTTGGCCTAGTGGTTAAAGTGCTTGCCTAGCATGCACAGAGACCCGGGTTCGATTCCTTGGTACCACATATATAGAAAAAAAAGCCGGAAGTGGTGCTGAGGTAGAGTTCTAGCCTTGAGAAAGCCCAAGGACAGTGCTCAGGCCCTGAGCTCAAGCCCAGGACTGGCAAAAAAAAAAAAGGAAAGGGGGGGAACACTATTGTCCAAATAGTTGCAAAAAAATAGTTAAAAAAAGCATCCAATCAGGTGCTAGTGGCTCACATATATAATTCTAGATATTCATGAGGCTAAGAACTGAGGATCACAGTTCAAATCCAACCTGGGTAGGAAAGTCCATTAGATTCTTATTTCCAATTAGCCACCAAAAAGACAAAGGTGGAGTTGTGGCTCCGGGTGCCAGTCTTAAAAAGAAGAAGAAGGAGGAGGAGGAGGGGGAGGGGGAGGGGGAGGGGGGAGGGGGAGAGGGAGGGGGAGAGGGAGAGGGAGGGGGAGAGGGAGAGGGAGAAGGAGAAGGACAAGAAGAAGAAGAAGAGGAGGAGGAGGAGGAGGAGGAGGAGGAGGAGGTGGAGGAGGAGGAGGAGGAAGCAGCAGCAGCAGCAGAAGCTAAGGAACAGAGCCCAGGACCAGAAGAGAGAAAAGGAGGAGAAGGAGTGGGAGGGAGGAAGAGAGAGTGGGTGGGGGAGAGAGAGAGGAAGGGAGGGAAAGAGGGAGGGAGGAAGGGAGAGAAGGAGGGATGGAGATAGGGAAGGAAGAAGAGGAGGGCAGGGGGAAGAGGAGGAAGGGAGGAAGAATAGCTAAGGGATAAAAATAAGTCTGTGTCCTCCTGGAGTGGCTTGAAGAGGTGAGAGCTACCATGGTGCTGTGGATAGAGATCCTTGAGGTCAAGGATCACTGCGCAAGCCCTGGGTTTGGAAAGGACAATGTATTCTGGAAGGGGCACACGAGATTGAACATGGCTTCCATGCAGATAAGTGAAGACGGCAGCTCAAAGGAAATTTTACAATGGACAACATACATGGCAGTCATTGGCATTTGTTGGGTATTGAGATGGATTGAGAGCCCACTGTCAATGCCTCCTCTTTCCTGAGAACCCACCTCCCCTGAGCTTTTGGTGACGTGCTAGTCTCTTAGTGCTTCACTCAGTGAGCTCAATGCTTAAGCTATCCTTCTGTGTTACTTGATAAGCATCTTAAACAATTTGTATCAAAGCCTGTGGTAGTTGCATATGTCTGAAACAATCCATCCAGCATCATTTGCTGTCTAATCAAAATGCAGCACTTCAATTTCTCACCACAGTGAATTCTTTGGGAGGCAGAATCATACAGCATGGGTCACAAAGGAATTTCCCTGGGAACGACATTTGGACACCTATTTTCACTGCTGCACAAGTTACCATCGTCACATTATGGAAGCAGCCCCAAAACCCTGCAATGGGTGAATGGATCAAGAAAATGTATACATACAATGGAATTTTACTCATCCGTTTGCAGAGACATGGATGGACCTAGAAAAAATGTATTGATTCCATATCTGGGCTATGGTAGACAATGCTGCAAAAAACATATTTTTGCTATCGAAAAAAATCATGCAGCAACGAAAGACCTAGGATAGACAAAGCAACTTTAGCCAAAAAAAGAAAGCAATGTAGGTGTATCACAATACCAGATATCATACTACAGAGCCATTATAATAAAAACAGCTTGGTATTGGCACAAAAATAAATGCAAAGATCAATGGAACAGATGACTCAGAAATAAAAGCACACATTTATAGTTATCTTTTGTTTGACAAAAGAGGCAAAGACATACAGTGGAAAAGACATAGCCTCTTTAACTATTGGTGGTGGGAAAACTGGGCAGCCATATGTAGAAAACTAAGAATGGATCCCTCTTTGACACCATGCACTAACATCAACACAAAGTGGATCAAAGACTTCAACATCAGACCCAAAACACTGAAGCTACCTCAAAAGAGAGACATTAGGACGTATTGGTACACACAAGAACTTCTTGAATAGAGTCCCAGGGATACAACAGATAGGAGAGAGACTTACCAAATGAGACTACATTAAACCAAAAAGTTTCTGCACAACTGACATACCTACTAAACCAGAAAGACAGCCAACTAATTGTGAAAAAAATCTTTACTAGCAATATATCAACATAAAGGCCTAATGCCCAATATATATAAGGATCTCAACAAACAAACAAACACACAAAAAAACCCTCTATGCCTAATAAACCAATCACTAAATGGGCAAGGAAGCAAAGGAGAGTCTTCTGAGAAAAAGAGGTAAGAATGACAAAGAGGAAATGTTCAGCATATGAGGAAATATTCATCATCTCTGGTCATAATGCAAATAAGAACAACCTTGAGATATCATCCTACCCCAGTTAGATTGGCCACTATTTTGAAAAAATGCTGACAGGGATATGGGGGAAAATGAACCCAACTGTGCAGCTGGTGGGAATGTAAACTAGTACAACCACACTGAAAAGCAGGATGGAGGCTCCTCAAAAACTAACCAACTAACTAAATAAATGTATAAACCTTTCCTATGGCTCAACCATACCACTCCTAGGCATCTACCCTGAGCATCATGGACCAGGATATGACAAGGATACCTGCACATCCACGTTCATTGCCATGCCATTCACAATAGCCAAGACATGGAAACAACACAGATGCCCCACAATAGACAAGTGGATCGAAAACGCATGGTACCTATATGCAATGGAAGCCATTAGCAAGGATATAATAGTATCATTCTCAGGGAAATAGATAGAACAAGAACAAACCATGATAAGTGAGGTACACCAAGTTCAGAGAGACAAATATCACATGTTATTTCTTATATACAGAAATTATATTTACATGGGGATAAAAACATAAGAAGGGCTATCAATGTGTGAGAAGTAATACACCTTCTATCTGACGAATATAACTGTAACCCCTCCATATTTTGAAATAAAATTATTTTTAGAAAGTTAGACTTATAATGCAACGGAACATGCAAATTACTTTAGATAACCATAAGCAGTGATGCCAGAAGAGGATAGTATTAGGAGAAAATCACCAAGATGTAATACCCAAATGGCTCTTTATATGTATATAAAATAATATACACACTGAAACAAACTCCAAAGATATGGAAACAAAGGACCTTTTTCTTAATTTGTTTTTTTGTTGCTGTTGTTTGTTTTCTGATGACTCTGTATGATTTATCTTAAGTATGGTGCATACGCATGCACATTTGAGGGAAGATGGGAGAGAGCACAGTAGGAAAAGGATGAAAAGTGCAGCACAGGAGCCCACTGCTTGCACTGGATATTGATGAACGTGAGCCATGCAACTCGAGGGTGAAGATGGGAGGAGGGAAGTGGGAGAGAATGAGGGAACAGATGATACTCTGAAAAAGGAAGGAAATGAATTTGTTACCTAATGTATATAAAGGTAATACTGCTGTTTATCACCTCTAAAACAATAAAGCAATTTTTAAAAAGAACATGGTTGTTCCGGTGGCTTTAGTTTAGCCTGGTTTGTGGTCCATTGGATAAATGTCGAGGAACGGAATCGCTGGGTCATAGGGAAGCTGTGGTTAGAGCTTTCCACACTGCCTTTGGTTGAACAAGTTAACATTCCCACCAACAGTGTAATGGGGTTTGCTTTTGGCCACATTCCCACAAGTATTTATTATTATTAGTTATCCTTATAATGACCATTCTAACCGGAGTGAGGTGAAATCTCAATGTTGCTTTGATTTGCATTTCTTTTGTGGCCAGAGATGTTGAGTACTTTTTCAAACAAAGAAACATGGGCCCTTGCTCTGTATATGATTTATTAACAATGAATATTTGTGTACATGCCAGAAAGTAAAATACTAATGGTACTGGAGGGGTTTTTTTAGAAAGATAAGTTAGATTTGAATGTTCACATTTAATTAAAGTTCTTGTTCTTCTCTGCTCTGGTTCTTGTGCTTTTCTTCTTTTATCTCTATGTTACAGAGACAGTCTTCCATCTGACAGGATGGAAGATATATATATAACAAAATTTAAATACACATCAGACTGCTTAACCAATTTACCATCTATTACTTTGGGGTTTGTTCTGAAAAACACCAGCTCCTGCTCAGTATTTAACTAAGGCAGATGGACTCTGAACAAAGGCTTATCCAATTTCCCTGAAACAGATGCAAATCATCAGTCATATCAGTTTTCCTTGATACAAAATGTGACAAGCTACTGCCTTCATTTCTCTTGTCAGGGGGGGGGCAGGCCTGGGCACTGTCCTTGGGCTTTCTCAAGGCTAGAGCTCTACCACTTGAGTCACAGCACCACTTCCACCTTCTTTCTATGTGGTACTGAGGATTTGAACTCTGTTCTTCGTGCATGCTTAGGCAAGCACTCTACCACTAGACCAAACTCCTATCCCTGCTTCAGTTTTATCCATGGAGAAATAGATTCAGATGTAAGAACTGGACTAAAAGTAGGTCCTTCCAAGAATCACTAAGGGGCAGGAAATGAAGAAAATGAGAGACAGAGAGAAAGAGAAAGAGAAAGAGAAAGAGAGAGAGAGAGAGAGAGAGAGAGAGAGACAGACAGACAGACAGACAGACAGAGACAGAGAGACAGAGACAGAGAGACAGAGAATTATTCTGGGACATATCTCAGAGTTGACCCATTAGAGGAGTAAGGAAGCTGGGATATTTTATGTAATAGCTCATATTCATTATTGTTTAAGGGCTGTCCTGGAGCATTAATGCCTAAGGGACTTCCAGATTGCCCCTTATGTAGGCTGAGCATGCTACTATAGGTAAAAAAAAATGTCCACAGGCAAAGAGTGACAGTAATTTGCAGAAAAAAGCCACCTGTCCATAGGGAAATGACATGAAGAAAACAAGTGGAGGGATGGCAACTGTGTTGGTTCACAAATAACTCAATTAGAGCATTCCTGTAAGAGGGTGCAAAAGCAGTGACTCTCCATGCAAGGGTCATGTGTGGAGTGAGGCACTAGTTACTCAGTTAAGTTAAAATCAGCTGAATTGAGGCATTATAATGACTGTATTGCTAGCTACCTGGGAGGTGGACTTTGGGAGAATGGTAGCTTGCAGCTATTCTGAGTATGTAGGTTTATGAGACCTCTTCTTTAATACATAGCTTACTATGGAGACTTCTGCCTATCATCTTAGCACACAAGGCTAAGATGGAGAGGTTTGTGATTCCAGGACACTCTAGGCACATGGTAAGCAGGTTAGGCCCATGGTCCCTTTGCTCTCTGGAATACTTGTTCAACTCTGCTAGCCTGGAGTTAGCTGGAGATGACATGTATAATGAGTGCTTATGGCTTTGCTCCAATAACAATGTATTTGCAATAATAATAATAAAACAAGGTTGTGGGTAGATTTGGTCTATAGGCCATTGTTTTTCACTGTTGACCTAGATAGGAGTTTTCTAACTAGAAGTCCACTCAACACGTCTTTCTTTTCCTTAGTTAAAAACAATTCTTATTTTTATCTGGGTCACTGTATAACTAGATACAGCTAAACTCTGATCAATGAAGTGGGAATATTTAGTGACAAATTCTGGAAATTCTGCAATATGCTCCTCATCTACCCTGAGACAAGCTGGCCAACAGATATCCCAAATGGAGCCAAAAGGAAGAAAAAAAAAGAAAGGGAAGGCAAGCAGTTTCCTTCCAAGGACTTGTCGCAGAGGTTGTGAACATTTCGATGACATTCTGTTGGAGGAAACGTAGTCACCTGGTCACATCTAGCTGGGCTGGGAAGCCATGTGCCCAACGAGTTCTAATGCTAGAATGATGAATTAATGATGCTTTAAAAAAAGAATTAGGGATGTTTAAATTTTATTTCCACACAAGGGACACACACACACACACACACACACACACACACACACACACACATCAGCTCAAATCTCATATGCAATGAAAACAGCTCTGTCTACTACCATTTTACAACATAGCTGTGTAAAATATTTTGAAGATCCATGCTTGCTCCACGAAAGAGTGTCTTAGTCAAACTACGTATGCGTCCATTCTAAAAGGTCCCTGCCCCTGCTATGCAGCTCTTCTGTCATTAGAGAAAAACAGAGTCTATGGATAGTAATAAACTGGATGTTTAGAAATGGAGAAAATAGAAAACCTACTCTTAAGTGTAGCTGTGACCTAATATTTGAGCTCCAACTAATATGAATATAAATTGATCAAATGTCAAAGGAAATATGAGAACTCTTGGGTGCCTGAAAGTTTGGTTTAAAAAAATCCTATCATCTGTCTTTATTACTCCCTTTGACCAACATATCAATGACACCTTAGTAGAGGATATAGGATAAACAGAGCCAAATATGCATGAACTGGGAAAAATAAAGACATGAGAAAAGCCACTTAGAGCATTTAATAGATAATACAAAAGTAAAGCAGGCACCAGTGGCTCACACATGTAATCCCTGCTAAGCAGGAAGCTGTGATATGAGCACTGCAGTTCGAAGCTAGCCAAGGATAAGGAAAGCCTATGAGACTCAGTTCCATGCCTTCTGCCCCCAATCCCATTTTTTCTATTCTCCTGGCATCCCCCTGACTTCGTGGAAATGGCTTACTCTTGTTTGTGGTCAATCATGCCCTGTATCGTCTTTATAATTTTACTGGCTGCACTTTCCCCAGAGGGCATCCAGAAACTGGCTGGCCTTTGGCATCTGTTCAGCTGAAATTCAGCTGAGAACTTTCCAGATGCAGCATTACCACCATCCTATCTAGAAAGCTGTCATTTGGTGCTGGCAACACCTCAGGTCAGCTGTCCCGTGGCCTGCTTCTCAGCCATTCCACTTTACTGGAGACCCACAAATAGTAAAATGAAGCCAGGAATCACTTCATCCCTTGCAGAACAGGTATTGGTCACCAGTGGCCTCTGATCAGGATCTCAGATGCTCCAAGCATTTAATTGCAAGGACCCAGTGTAGTCTAACCCTTAGGTGAGGGCAGTGAGAGGACACTGCGCTGCAAACCAGCAGAAGGCAGAGCCAGGTGCAGAAATCCCGGGAGCTTCAGTACTTACTTACAGGTACTTATTTACCTTACTGCAATGCAATGAATCATCTAGATGAGGTAGGTGGCCTGCTGCTCAGTTGTCCTCTAGCTTCATTAGCCTTTACAACCCCATTCTCCTGTTCCATGAGAGATGACAAATCAATGTTATTAACTGAAACTCTAAATGTCCAGTATATATAAATACACTGAAGTCAAGAATGTGGTGTAACTTAATTTGTATTTCTGCTGAGAAATGTTATCTACCTTCCTTTACCTCTGATAGCCCTGTTTTCTGGTGACCTCTCAACTTCAAACCAGCGTACAATTCCCTGCAGCCTCTGAAAGCTTCCTGTTCCATAACTCATTCTCACCTGGAGAAAAGGGCTGAGGAGCTCATTTCTAATGTGGATAATAACAGGTCTTAATCCAGGCACACTGGTGGCTCATGCCTGGAATTCTGCCTCCTCAGTAGTCTGAGATTTGAGAAGCAGGATTCAAAGTCAGTCTGGATAGAAAAGTTCATGAGATTCTTAGCTCCAATTAAAAACCAAGGAGAACCATGACATGAGAAAGGGTATCAATATTTGTGAAGTAATGTACCTTCTATCTGGTGAATATAATGTAACCCTTCTATTAATTACAATAAAAATATTTGAAAAAAAAGAAAACAGGAGAAGAGGACTGCCTTAGTTGGTAGGACCCTAGCCTTTGGGTGAAAAAAAAAAACTAAGGAAAACTGTTCTGACCCTGAGTAAGCCCCAAGATTGCCACATACACACACCCCAAAATAGTAATAATTCCTTATATATCATCATTAAAATGAGGCTTCCAACAACTGCAAGTCATCCAGTGATGGACATTCTCATGAGACAAGAAAGGACCCACCACCACTTAGTTTACCACACTGCTAAGGGTCACCAAGAAACACATTTGTACCCCCTCTCTGAAGGCCTGAGACTGGAAAGACCATTAGCATTCACCAGTGACTAATGTGAGGAACACACACACATACACACAGATTTAATTCTGGCCTCTCATAATGGTGGAAGAGCTGCTCTGCCATCTCTGTAACTACAGGGATTTTCCAGGAAGAACCAGATAATAGAGCTCACCCACAGAGCTCACAAAGCTATCCTGGCTGCACAGCTTTGCAACTGAAAATGCTACAATCTCATCCCCAGGGTCTCCAATTTCCTGCTCCTCCCACGCTAGTCTTCCACCCACCACCACTCACATACCATACCATCTCACACTCCACAGGTTCCAGTCTCGTTAAATAGGCTTGAACTATCAAAGGGAATTCAAGATGGGCAGGTACAGGAAATCTGAGTCATGTTGGAGTGATACCCTTTTGTTAACATGGCTACCTATATCAAGTCAGTGGCAGAGCATCCAGAATACCCTTGATTTGGTCTGCAGAGGCCAGCAATATTATTGCAGAAGGGTCAACCCTCAACTACATGGACATCTTTCTGAAATGTTTCTAAGAAAAAGGTGAGCTGAATGACAGGGATGTTCTGATGCACGTCTATTTCATGGTACTATGTATTGTAGGTCATTAGGGGAAAGTGTTTCCTTCATTCATTCATTCATAAAGTGTGAGCAAAGAATGACATCATCCCATCTCTAAGGAAATGAAAAGACTTGGAAAAAAATCACGTTAAGTGAAGTAACCCAGACCCAAAAAAAATAAGCTCCATGGTTTCCTTACGTTGTAACAATTAGGCCAAAGACATTAAGAGATTCTTCTCTGAAGAAGAAACAAAAATGGCCTATAGACACATGAAGAAATGCTCGACATCTCTGATCATAAAAGAAATGCAAATCAAAACATCTCTAAGATTCCACCTCGCTCCAGTTAGAATGGCCAGGATCAAGAAAACTAATAACAGATGCTGGAGGGGATATGGCCAGGAGGGATCACTACTACACTGTTGGTGGGAGTGGAAAGCAGTATGGCAGTATGACGAAACATAGAGCTCCCCTATAACCCAGCAATCCCACTACTTGGCATTTACCCAACCATCCAGAAACAAGGGCATACTACATCCAATAGCACAATGATGTTCATTGCAGCAGTATTTACCGTACCAAAGCTATGGAACCAACCCAGATATCCCTCAGTTGATGAGTGGCTCAACAAGATGTGGTATTTATACACAATGGAATCCTATGCTGGTGTGAGAAAGAACGACATCACCCCATTTGTAAGGAAATGGAAAGACTTAGAAAAAATCCTATTAAGTGAAGTAAGCCAGACACCAAGGAACATAGGCCCAATAGTCTCCCTCATTTGTCATAATCAGTAGAAACCTTGGGCTCTCTTAGGAGAGATTTAAAATAGAACAAAATCTAGAGACATTAGGCCAAATCTATATTGGAGAAAAGGATTGTATAACATTGGCATTACTCCTGATGAAACATAACGCGACTGGCACACGACATTGTGCCTGGGCCCAGGACCACAGTGCACATATGACACAACAGGGCAAATAAGCCACACTCTGCAGTCTCTGGAGACATGGGTGCCAGTGTGAGGTGTGTGTCACTGATTCTCACAGTGTACCCCTCTGTAGGGAATGTTGGTTGTGGGGGAGACTGGGCCTGTGTAGGGACATAGGAAGTATCTGTCATTTTCTTTTAATTTTACTGTGAACTTAAAACTACTCCAAAGTATTCAATTCTGAGCTGGGCACCAATGGCTCCTGCCTCTCATCCTAAACTACTCAGGAGCCTGAGATCTGAGAATTCAAGGTCAAAGCCAGCCCACGCAGAAAAGTCCATAAAACTCTTATCTCCTGTTAACAAGCAAAATCCCAGAAGTGAAGCTGTGGATCCAGTGGGAGCAGGCCAACCTGTGGGACCAAGTGAGTGCCCTGGCTGGGACAGGCAGGTAGGAGGAGGCTGGGTAGCCTTGCATTGGGTGGGTGAGGTGCGCCGCCTACTGGATGGTAATGGAATAAGGTACTATGGAACTAGCACTGGAGAAATAAACACCTTTATGCATCTCAGCTTATCTGTATCATTATTGTGCTCCCTACACAGCCTTAGGCAAAAATGCTAGTGGACATGCCAAGACCCTGAGTTCAAGCTCCACTACCAGCGTACGCATGCATGTGCGCACACACACACACACACACACACACACACACACACACACACACACACACACACACAGACAGTGAGATATCCCTCTATACATGACCTTAATAATAACAATAAAAAAATGTTTAAAAGCCAAATGAAACTCTAGCCCTGAGTTTAAGCCCTAGTACCAGAATGAAGTAGTAAGATAATCAAGCTCTTTGAATAAACTCAAACCATCTTTGTGGCCTGACAGTAGGCCCAAACTTCTTAAGCAACACAAAAGTAACAACCATTAAAAAAAGAAGGAATGGGGGTGGGTGGAGTGAAATGGGGACCAAGACATGAGAAAGGGTATCCATGTCTGTGAAGTAATGCACCTTCTATCTGGTGAATATAATGTAACCCTTCTATGAATTGTAATAAAAATATGAAAAAAGAAAGAATTCATTATATGGCTTTTGTTTCAATATCCTGGAGGTCCTTTCAATTAGCTTCACATTATATGGCCTTATGTATCAAGATTTTGCTCTATTGCAGATCTCTGCTAGTAGAGCCCAAGGTTTCTACTGATTATGACGAATGAGGGAAACCATTGAGCCTAAGTTCCTTTGAGTCTAGCTTACTTCACTTAATATGATTTTTTCTAAGTCTTTCCATCTGCATTTCTGAAACTCTAACACCAGACAGTCATTTGCTTCCTTCTGAAACATATCCCTTGAAGGAAGATGTATATCTTCCTTGCGCTGATATACACTTTCATAAAATTTAAGTAATGACAACTTATTTTTCACAGAATTTCCTAACAATCAATGTCAAATGTCAAATGTAAGGCTGGATTTATTGGTCTAAAAGCATTCTGCTCTAGAAAACTAAAAATGGACAAAAGTAAAAAAAAATTACTCCTGTGATGCCAACATGCCGTGTTGATATATTGACCAGTTTTCTGAAAAACAGGGTATTTGACAACACAACAGTATTTATTTTATTTTTCACTTACATTTAAAGTAAGTAAACCTAGTGTCTACTCTCAAAATAGTCAAATAATTATCATCCTAAAAGAACCCAGAACTTTATTGCAAATATCTTTTCTGAAATTCTCTAATTATTATACATTTGGAAGTGAGTACATAGCATTTTCAAGGTAACTATACACACTAAATGGTATATAAAAATTAAGATTAAATAAACCTAACCCTACCTGTTGTTACTGTATGCATTTATTTGAAATAGGGAAGAAAGGGGGAAAAACAAGATGACTTGGAGGGGGTTGGGGAGCAAAAGAGGAAGAAAAGCATGAGAAGAGTTATCAAAATTCAAAAAGTAATATACCCACTACCTGCCGGGCGTAACTGTAACCCCTCAATACATTACCCCACCCCAACCATTTTTTTTAAGTCTACCCCTAAGGCAAAGTAAAGCCCCACCAAAGTTCTAAATCCAATCACCAAACACTTAGTTCTTAATCCAAGTATCTTATATACATTACACACATTCTTTAAAGAAAACTTCCACCTAAAATAAAGCCCAGATACAGAAAAGCACACATAAGAGGTATTCGGCTTAATGCATTTCACAAAGGCCAACTCCACTGCACCACAACTAGGTTAAAAAACAAACGGTTTCTGCCACTTCAGAAACAAGATAGCAATCACAGCCTTCTCCTTCCTAACCTATCTTTTCATGAAATAAGTTTCCTGCAGATTTTTTTTCTTAATGTAGTCTTGCCACCCAAGTTTGCATTCCAAGACAGCAAATATTTAACTTATAAAGGCATAATTTCATTGAAATTGTATTTCTTAACAGACAGATGTATATTCCTAGACAGCAAATCTTAACAATGCTTTTCAAAATGTTTTACTAGGCTTCTTTCTTAACTGGACTAATAAGGGATGTCCACGGAACTGATTGACTAGATTAAGACCTAAATATATTTGTGTGAGTTTTTTGGGTTTTTGTGCTAGGGCTTGAATTCAGGGCAAGGTCTCACTTGGCTTTTTCACTCAAGAGTAGTGTTCTACCTTTTGAACCATGCCTCCACTTCTTGCTTTTACTGGTTAACTGGAGATAAGAGTCTGCTCAGAATTTCCTGCCTTGGCTGGCTTTGAACTCTGATCCTCAGGTCTCATCCTTCTGACTAGCTAGGACCAAAGGCTTACACCACCGGTGCCCAACGTAAGAGCTAATTATATTTTTAAGGAAAAAAATTACTCATATAAAAAGTATGTATAACTTAAGATCCACGAAAATTAACCATGAATAAACAAGTTGGATTGGTAATAAGTATCTTATTCAGTCACTGCTTTTCTTTCAGTATATTTATTCTTTTACTACTACATATAAGAAGATACAAATTCATTTATATAAACACTGATTTTTTTTTCAGTTTCAGGATTCCTGAACCAGATATCTTCCCCCAACAATGTATTAATAATGTATATACTCTAACCATAAGACAAATTCCTCCTATCCCAGGAAGACAGATAAACGCTGTAATTTCACTTTCGGTCAAACAGAAAGGAGTCAATTTTGTGGTTTATGAAGGCAGCAAAACTAACTGGAAAATTAAAGCTATTATAACATTACGGTAGTTATAACTAAGTACATATGTTAGGAGCCCTTTCATCTTTTATCCTTGAAACATGTATATGAACAGTCTTGTGTTTACGATTGCGACCAAAAGCAATTGGTTGGGGTTTTATTTTTTTTCTAAATTTAGGACCCTCTGTGTCCTCAACAAGCATATCAATTTTTCACTGAGGTTCAGCTAGTGTCTAAAAATTCTGATAAAACTAAATGTTGATATGGCAGGGTTCGCACATAATGTTTTTTAAAAAAATTGGCCTTGGTGACATGTAACTTTGTCTCAAAGTATAATGTACGAATGTATGTGAAGGACAGAGGAACCCTGGCTTCTAGTTCAAGACATTCCTTTATTATCTATTCCACTCAAAACGTTTCCTGTCTGCTGTGTGCCAAGGCACTGTGTTGCTTGATATCCTAGATTTAATACGTATTTTCTCGCAAATGCAGTCACATGCCCACATTGAGCAGTATTTTCCTAAGTGTGTAATTTAACTCTTAGGAAGTGAATGGTATAAACACTTGCAGCACCACCATGCACGTATATACGACCACGGCTTACATTCTTGAAATTACCTATGACAACCATGCATGTCTATACGACCACGGCTTACATTCTTGAAATTACCTATGACAACCATGCACGTCTATACGACCACGGCATACATTCTTGAAATTACCTATGACAACCTCCCCCATCAGCAGACGAACTAAACGGCATGCATGTGCTAGCTTCAGTGCTACCAGAAGACTTTTCACTGAGCAGCTTACAAGGTGACCAGACTGCCCGTCATTCCATGACTGGTTCCATGGATTTTGAGACAATAACCCAGGCTAAACTGCGCCGCGTCCACTCCACTCACAACACACACACTAAAGCAATCCCTCCACACCAGACACGATTTTCCAGGAGCTCCTTACAACAACTCTGCCCAATAAAGCAAAAGCTGGAAGCGATTACCAAGAAGAAAACACACACACACACACATGCACACACACTTTTAACACAAAATTTCCTGGAGCCCATGTGGACGACACCGAACGCAAGGGGAGGCAGCGGAGCGGCCCGGTGCCGCTCGAGTGGCCGCGGAAGGGTGGATCTCCCCACCCCCAGGCAAAACAAAGGAACACTTGACACAGGTGGAGGTTTTCCATCAAACCCGTGGCCCCGGAGCTCCCCCCCACCCCCGCTCGTCCCCGCGCCCAGGTCCTCCCAGCCCGGCTCCTCCGCGGCCCCCTGAGCCCGAAGGCCCGCGGACCTCCATCCACTCTCCAGGGCAGAAAGGAGCCGCTCCCCGCGACCCCTGATCAGGCTCGGGGATCCGAATGAAGGCTCAACGCCCCCCACTCACACCACACATTGCCCACCCAACCTCCCTCCCCCACCCACACGCACACCTCCTCAGGGCGGGGTGGGCACACTATGCCCCGGAGGACGCGGGCGGGGACCAGGAAGCCTGGGGTGGGGCGGGGACCACGGCCAAGGCCCCTGCTCGCCATGGCCGCCGCGGCCGGGGGAGGGGAGAAGTCTCTCCCCAACTTCCCGACTCCGGGCCGGTGGAGAGCGGCGATCCCGGAGTCGCTCACACACACACACAGTTGTAAAATGTTTATCCCCCAATTATTACATGCATACATTAGCTTTAGCCAAAGGTTAATATCATACTCATACTCTATAATGATAAGCATAGGGTTAATTCTTCTGCAATTAATGCATGCTATGCGTGAACAATTGAAAAGAACGAACTATAGATCATAGAGATAGATGATAGAGAAAAAGGATAGATAGGTAGATTATATGATTGAGATAGAGACAGCCAGACAGATGATAGATAAATGATATATACATATATCAATAATAGAGATGATAGATAGATGGATGTGGACAGAAGAATGGATAGATAGATAGATAGATAGATAGGTAGATAGAGATACATAGCTAGGTAGATGGATGGATAGATAGATCTCAAAATCATTATGTGAGCAAAAGAAGTCAAACTCAAGAACGTGAATTATACGGCTCCATTCATAGAAAATTCTGGAACAGGCAAAAACTAAACCATGGTGATAGAAAAATGACCCATGCTGATGAATGAGTGACAAGCCTTCTAGTAAATGAATACTCATTTTTTTAATTGTTGCTTCAATATAGCTTAGTTTATCCTAACTAATCTACTCTTAATCTCTGAATCCCCAAAACTGAAAAACTCACATTTTTTTCTGAAGCAATATTTCTCCATAAATAAATGCTAAATAAAGATAATCCAGGGATTGGAGATAGGGCTCCATTGACAGAGTGCTAGCCAATGAGCAGAAATAACAGGTACAGTTTGAAACTGAGTCTAGCACAGGGCAGGAAGGAAGGAAGGAAGGAAGGAAGGAAGGAAGGAAGGAAGGAAGGAAGGAAGGAAGGAAGGAAGGAAATCAAACTTCTTTAAGAAGAGAAAGAGACATCAGAATTTATTTATTGTCAGGCATGAGCTCTTACAACTCTGTGTATATGTAGGAGTAAGAGATAGACAGATAGACAGGCGTATGAAGGGTGGGAAAAGTCACACAAAGAGATAGCAAGATGGTGGGGGGAAGGAGAGGGGGACAAAAACATGAGAAGGGGTGTCAATGTGAGAGAAGTAATGTACCTACTACCTGATGAATGTAACTGTAACCCCTCTATATATTACCCTGACAAGAAAAAGCAACGACAGAGCCAGGTGTCATCTGGGCCAGTGGTAGAGTGCTTGCCTAACATGAAGGAAGGCCCAATGCTACATACATAGAAAAGGCTGGAAGAGTGCTGTGGCTCAAGAGGTAGAGCACTAGCCTTGAGAAAGCCCAAGGACAGTGCCCAGGCCCTGAGTTCAAACCCAAGACTGGCCAAAAAATAAAATGTCTTCTTCACCTTACTATGAGAGATACCTCACAGGAAACCAAACTTGTTGCCATGTCGATCTTGAACTTCCAATCTCCCAAAGTGAAAAAATAATGTTCTGTTATTCAAGCCAACCTACGTGTGGTCTTTTACTATAGCAGTGTAGGACAGTAATATAACCGCTGATATCACCCTCAAATTTCTTCAATAAGCAGGATTGTTTTGTTTTGCTGTTGCCTTGTTTGGTTGGTTGGTTTTGTTTATTTATTTGTTTTCCTGTGGTTTGAACTTAGCATCTTGTACTTGGGCTTGGTTTGCTTTCTCCTCTGGTGCTCTACCACCTGACCCATGTCTCCAGTCTAGGTTTTTGCTGGTAATTTTGGAGATGGTATTTGGTGGGCTTTTCTGCCTGGCCTGGGGAGGCGGCGGAGCGGCCCGGTGCCGCTCGAGTGGCCACGGAAGGGTGGATCTCCCCACCCCCAGGCAAAACAAAGGAACACTTGACACAGGTGGAGGTTTTCTATCCAACCCGGGCCGCCCGGAGCTCCCCCCACCCCCGCTCGTCCCCGCGCCCAGGTCCTCCCAGCCCGGCTCCTCCGCGGCCCCCTGAGCCCGGCGGCCCGCGGACCTCCGTCCACTCTCCAGGGCAGAAAGGAGCCGCTCCCCGCGACCCCTGATCGGGCTCGGGGATCCGAATGAAGGCTCAACGCCCCCCACTCACACCACACATTGCCCACCCAACCTCCCTCCCCCACCCACACGCACACCTCGTCGGGGCGGGGTGGGCACAAGAGGCCCCAGAGGATGCGGGCAGGGACCGGGAAGCCCGGGGTGGGGCGGGGACCGCGGCCTGGGCGAGCAGGGAGCGGTAGCCTGGGCAGAAGACACGCGCCGGCCGGGCCGGGGGAGGGGAGAAATTTCTCCCCAACTTCCCGACTCCAGGCCGGTGGAGAGCGGAGATCTTGGAGTTGCTTCCCGGAGCAGGGCGCACGGGCCCAGCGCCGCCGGGAGCGGGGTCGGCAGTCCCCGCCCGCGGGGCCCCGAGGGGTCCTTACCTGCCCTCCGACCGCGCTGGCACAGGTAGCTGTGGCCTCGGCTCTGACCCGAAGGAGAAGGGGCAGCGGGCGGAGCAGACGCCCGCCAAGGCCCTCCTGCTCTCCCTCCTCCACCCGGACCACCTCCTAGGCATGGGGGCGCGAGGCATGGGGTGGCAGGCTGCAGCCAGGACTGCAGAGCTGGCCAGGACGCCTGACTTCAGGAGGAGGGAATTCCTGGGCTCTGCTACCTGGCGACTCCCAAACCACGCCCCTTGCCCGGGCCACGCCCCTTGCGCCTTCCGCGGGGGCGGGGGCGGGGCGGGGGCGGGGCGGGGGCGGGGCGGGCGGGGGCTGAGGCTACTTGGGCCTGGTGCCTGCTCACAGGGACTAGTGTGGCAAAAAAAACTGGAAGCGAGGGGCCAGGAGTTTGGCCTAGTGGTTAAGGTGCTTGCCTAGCATGCATGAGGTCCCGGGTTCCATTCCTCGGTACCACATACATAGAAAAAAAAAAAAGCCGGAAGTGGTGCCGAGGCTCAAGTGGTAAAAGTGCAAGGACAGTGCTCAGGCCCTGAGCTCAATCCCAGGACTGGCAAAAAAAATAAAAATAAAATAAAGTGTACATAGTTGACTCATTGGTTTGTGCATCAATGTTTATAATAATAAATATTAATAGAACTGAAATCCAAGGAGTGTAAATATTAGTAGAATTTCAAAGACCTTGTATGCTCTTTATTTCTAAAGGGAAATGAATTAATACTATAAAAATGTTATGGTAAATACTTGACCTGTGGAAATGATTTTTCTTAATATAGTTGAGGTAATGTATAGAGGGGTTACAGTTACATTCATCAGGTAGTAGGTACATCCTTTTTTTTTTTTTTTTTTTTTTGCCAGTCCTGGGCCTTGAGCTCAGGGCCTGAGCACTGTCCTTGGACTTTCTCAAGGCTAAAGCTCTACCACTTGAGCCTCAGCCCCATTTATGTTTTTTTCTATGTTTATGTGGTACTGAGGGATTGAACCCGGGTCTTTGTGCATGCTAGGCAAGCACTCTACCAGTAAGCCAAACTCCCAACCCAAGGTGCATTCTTGAACATTGTTACCCCTTCCCATGTTTTTCTCCCACTTTTTCCCCTTGGAAAGAGTTTTTGTTTTTGTCAGTCATGGGGCTTGAACTCAAGACCTGGGTGCTGTTCCTGACTTTTTTTGCTCAATGCTAGTGCTCTATCACTTTGAGTCACAGCTCCACTTTCATTTTTTGAGTGGTTAATTGAAGATAAGCATCTCACAGATTTTTCTGCCCCCTGGCTTCGAACCATGGTCCTCTAATCTCAACCTCTTGGGTAATTAGAATTACAGCCATGTGTGTTTGTTCTAATTGAAATAGCCATTATTTTTTTGAACCTCATCTAGTTTTATTACCATCATTATTACTTTTCATTACTTTATAGTGAGTTTATGTATAATCCAAGCCATTTCAGATGGGGTCCTGAGTTGTGATGATGAATTTGCATAGGTAAATGTCCTTAAACATTTTCAAAACTATGTTTACTAAAGAATTAACCACCATGAATTGAAGATTCAAATACATGTGCTAGTTTTCACAACTTAGAGAATGCTATTTAAATGACCCAAACGTGCTCATTTTATCTAAGATTAATTCCGACACATTAAAATAGAAGCAAAGCAAGACACTAAGGGACGGATGTTTTAAAAGCCATAGTCTGGACATTTCTGTTTATGAGATGATGAGTTAAAATAAAAGATAGTTCCACTTTTGTTCAAGAAAACATTTAGGTTCTCCTTAAGCCCCTTAGTGATCTTTGTTGTCTAGTTGTGGATTTTATGTGAAAACCTTAAAATTGGGGGTGAGTAGAATAAAACAAAAAACCTTTTAGGAAAAGATCCAGAACAAACAACTTCTTTAAGCTTTTCTCTGAAGCTTTATAAGTTCTGTGTAAAAATGCCCAGTGTCATTTCCTTTAAGATGATGTGCTGTTCATCCAAAGAACAAAGCATTTCCTGAGTCTGTGGAGAGTACATAGGACCGGTTCCTAAGTGTTTGTTGTGAGTGCTCAAGAATCTGGGAGATATCTGGGGGTTGTGGGGTAGGCAGAAAATCAAACACTAAACGTTAAAAGCAAACATTAAATAGAAATTTTATATTTAGTTATGAAGTGGTTAATAACAGAACTCTGCAAATCACAGCAAGTCATTGATCAATTTCAATGTTTTGATAGGTAAACACGAAGCCTTATTTACATTAAGATGACAAGTTTGAATATACTCATAAGGAGTATATTCATTGTCATAAGCTATGACAATGCTAAGATCTTTGGACTCTGAATAAAATACAAAGTTTGGCTCCACTATTAATAACTATAGGATTTCCTTTGGAGTGATAAAAATATTCAGAAATTATGATAGCTTTGTGAATATACAAAACCAAAATTAACCCACTCAACCATATACTTAACAGGTGACTTTTACTGAATATAAATGACAATTCAAAAACATTCTGGTCCCAGAATTGTATGCTGTTTTGTAGCTATGTGACACCTCCAGTTCTGTAATCTAACTTAAACTTGTTAATTCCTAGTTCTTAGGGTTTCAGTTTTCTCAACTCAGAAGTGAAGAGACTGTGTTAAATCAATAGTTTTGGAACTTTGGATTGCACCTCTGTAGTGAATGAAAGAAAATCAACTGAGTGGTAAGTGGTAACCAATTTTTTTTAAAGGAAGATCAAACTACAATGCTTATAATAAGTAGCATGTTCAAAGTTGTTTCCTTTGTATATGTATGCATACTGAGTAATAACATAAAATAAAATAAAAATTTCCACCCTAGGTGACTGTCAGAAAGTTAGAAATCCAGTATACTAGCTGATGTGTAAATTTCCCCTTGTTAGTGAAATATAGTCAGTTATGTGTTCAATTTGTAAGTAGCAAATTCTGATCTGGACTTTGTAAAGATGCAGGTAACATTTGAACAGAGATGCCAGATGCTGTTCTGAGTTTCCTACATGTTAACTCAATCTTCATCACAAACATGAGGCAGAAAATTATGATGGTCCTATCCTGTAAGGAAAATGAGAAAAAAGAGAAGTTAACAGACAAAAATCCTAGCTGGGAGTGATTGAGCCCAAATAATTTAATTTAGAGCCAGCACTTACCTTACCTAGAGTTCTTGGAATAAATTTTTGAAGTTTAAAATTGGCCTGCAATGTTTTAGCTCTGCACTTATAAAATATGTATTCTTGCTTCTTGCATTCTTACCAAATGTTGCTTTGGTAGAAAATAAATCATATTAGGTAGAATATTGAAGGGGAAGTAGATATCCAGTTTAGCCCATCAGCTCTCTTACAGCTATTCTTCGTTGAAGTCAACTTTCAACTGAGTAGCAGAAAATTTTCATTTAAAAATAAACATATGGGCTCAAAGTATGGCCTAGTGGTAGAGTGCTTGCCTAGCCTGCATGAAGCCTTGGGTATGATTCCTCAGTACTACATATGCAGAAAAAACCTGAAGTGGGGCTGTGGTTCAAATGGTAGAGTCCTAGCCTTGAGAAAGTTCAGGGACAGTGTCCAGGCCCTGAGTTCAAGCCCCAGGACTGGCTAAATAAATAAATAAGCTGGGTGTTGGTGGCTCACACTGTAATCCTAGTTACTCAGGAGGCTGAGATCTGAGGATTGTGGTTCGAAGCCAGCCCAAGCAGAAAAATCTATAAGATTCTTTTGTCCAATAAACTACGCAGAAAAAGGCAAAAGTGGTGCTGTAGTACAAGTAGAGCTCTAGCTGTGAGCAGGGAGGCTCAGGGTCAGTGTTCAGGCCCTGAGTTCAAGCATTAGGACTGGCAAAATAGACAGATAGATAGATAGAACAAGACATCTCTCTGTATTAAGCAATCCTCCCTTAAGGAAAAATAAAACTTTCCTTCAGCAACATGAACATCTCCTTGGACTAGGGGTATGGAGGAAGAAAATACTCCAGATCCAATCCCCAGCAGCAGATAAAGAGCTGCTGTGGTGGCCCATGCCTGTAACTTTAGCACTAATGAAACTGAGGCAGAAAGACGGAATGACTGAGGCCAGCTTTGGCTACATAGTGAGAGCCTGACTTAAATAATAATAATAATAATATCCACTGTTTTTTCTCAAACCAGAGTTGTTCTAAGTTATTTCCAAAGAAGTCAAGGGACCACCACATGCCTGAGAAATGAAATGCTGAATTTACATGAATGGTAGAAGGCAACGCAAATGTCCTATGTTGTTCTATACCTTACTCTATCGTTGAATACACTCTGAAGCCTGTCTTCTTTTTGATGATGCATGAATTCATTGCTCTGTCCCTTATACTCTCTTCTAATGATTCAACAAACAAAAAATGTTGATGTAAGATTTACTCCTTTAAGCAGCTTCCATTCTCTTGGCCATAAAAATATGAGGCTTGGATTGGTGGCTCACAACAATAATCCCTGTTGTGTGGGAGGCAGAAATCGGGAGTTTGAGGCCAGCCTGGGCAAAAAGTGAAATCCTTATCTCAACTAATAAGACAGGTGTGGTGTCTTGTGCATGTAGAATCCCAGCTACGTAGGAGGCCAATAGTAGACAGATCAATGTCTAAGGCCCATCCTGAGCAAAAACTCAAGACCCTACCTGAAAAATAACTAAAAGCAGAAAAGGGTTAGAGGTGTAACTTAAATGATAGAGTGCCTCCTTAGCAAACATGTTTAATACCCTAGTACCACAAAAATGAATTCAAAAACATGAAAATTGAATCCGTATTCTTTATTCAGACTTGACTGCCCTTTTCTTGGCAGTCCTGGGGCTTGAATTCAGGGCCTGAGCATTGTCCTTGGGCATTCTCAAGGCCAGTGCTCTACTACTTGAGCCACAAGCACCACATCTGGCTTTTTCTGTGTGGTACTGAGGAATCAAACCCAGGGCTTCATGCATGCTAGGCAAGCACTCTACCACTAAGCTACACTCCAGCCTTTGACTGCTTTTATACATTAAAGAATTTAAATTAGTTTTTACTATAGCCTCTGAGGTTATCCCTGTCTCCTTCATCTCTTTGTCATCTTCCTTATCTTGCGTATCTTCCTCTTCCTTGTTTTGTAAGTACTCTACAACTCAGTGTAATTTAATTTTATCTACCAAGATCCAGTCTCAATTATTACGGTCTCTCTGAGGCAAGCCTGGTGGGCGTCCTATTACCTAGCTCCTTATCATTACCACTCATACATATAACCAACACATTGCATGATTTTTTTTTCTTTTTTGATGCCAGTTTGGGGGCTTCAACTGAGGGCCTGCATTCTGTCTCTGAGCTTTTGTGCTCCAGGATAGTGCTCTAACCATTTGAGTCATGGCCTCCACTTCCAGTTTTTTGGGTTGGTTGTTAATTGAAGATAAAAGTCTCACAGACCTTCTTACCTAGGCTACCTTCAAATCATGTTCCTCAGATCTCAACCTCTTGATTAGAGTTACGGATGTGAGCCATCAGGACCTGCCTATATGCATTTTATAAGCTTTACATTGCCTCAGTTATTTCAGTGCATGTAGGGTATTTATTTATTTATTTATTTATTTATTTATTTATTTATTTATTCTGTGAATGGATATATTTATTTTAATATATTTTTATTGTAATTAATAGAAGGGTTACATTATATTCACCAGATATATGGTGCATTACTTCACAAACATTGATACCCTTTCTCATGTCTTGGTCCCCAGTTCCCTCCCCCCACCCCCAACCCTCATCTTGTTTTACCCCCTTCCCTATCCTATTTCAAATAACCAAATATGCATATATACAATATATCAGACAATCAGGTGAAATACTGTAACAATATGAGTTAACCAAGAGACAGAAAAAGAGATGAGAGATAACATAGTACATTAAGGACAACAATCACTCATTATATGGCTTTTGTTTCTATATCCTGGAGGTTCTTTCATTTAGCATCATCTTATATGGCCTTATGTATCTAGGTTTTACTCTATTGTAAATCTCTGTTAGGTGAGCCCAAGGTTTCTACTGATAATGACAAATGAGACAAACCATTGAGCCTGTGTTCCTTTGGGTCTGGCTTACTTCACTTAATATGAATTTTTCAAAGTCTTTCCATTTCTTTACAAATGGGGCAATGTCGTTCTTTCTGACAGCAGGATAGGATACCGTTGTGTATAAATACCACATCTTGTTGATCCACTCATCAACTGAGGGGCATCTGGACTGGTTCCATATCTTTGCTATGGTAAATAGTGCTGCAATGAATATTGTTGTGCTAGTGAATTTAGTATGTCCTTGTTTCTAGACAAGTGGGTAAATGCTGAGTAGTGGAATTTCTGGTTCATAGGGGAGCTCTATGTTTAGTCTTTTGAAGAATGCCATACTGCTTTCCATAGTGGTTGAAGGAGTTTGCACTCCCACCAACGGTGTAGTAGTGATCCCTTCTGGCCACATCCCCTCCAGCATCTATTGTTATTAGATTTCTTGATCCTGGCTATTCTAACTGGAGTGAGGTAGAATCTTAGAGTTGTTTTGATTTGCATTTCTTTTATGGCCAGAGATGTTGAGCATTTCTTCATGTGTCTGTATGCCATGTAGGGTATTTATCTAGACATTTTCCTTATCTTTATAAAACATCTAGAGGATTGGGTCTAACTGCAGAGATTAGGTATTTTGTTTTAACTTTTGATTCGGCCCAAATCTTGACTATTTAACTTATATTTAGAAGCCAAATATAATGTTTTACATCATTGCCTTTTTCAAATTAAAAAAATAAAGAAAACAAAAACCTTCTGTGCTAGAGATGTGCTAGAGATTGAACCTAGGACCTTTCATAAGTGAGTACATGCTGTACCTTGGAGATACATTTCTATCCTTATATTATTTTCTTTCTGATATGTAAGTCCAGCTGCTAATGCTGAATGGATCAGAAACAATGTAGCAATTCAACTGGAATTTGCAAGTTCATCCTGGAATTCAGAGGGGAATGGAGACCCCTGGCTGAAGTTTTTCTCCTTTTCTTTTTCTTTTTTTCCATAATTCTTTCATTCTTTCCATTCTTCCATTATCATAAGGATAATGATCCTACCTCCCCATCGCCAAAGAACATTCGCAATACAGAAGAAAAGCACTTCTTAGAACATGAAATGAAAATGAAGTGGGGATACCAATTCACAGGTTTCTCCCAGGTATAAGAACGCATTCCACAGAAATTACAGCCAACTAGGAATTAGCACCTAACAGTAGGAAAAGTTTAGTGACTCAGCCACTAAGACACTGATTTTTTATAGTTTACAAGTGCCAGGCAAATTGCTAGTACCATTAATTTCTAACACCAAGGAATTTAGGTATTAATGAAATGAGAATTCTGTAAGTCAGAAATGCCTTGTTTGAGCCAGGCCCCAGGGGCTCATGCCTATCATCCTAGCCACTTGGGGGGCTTAGTCCTGGAGGGTTACAATTTGAAGCCAATCCAGGCAGGAAAATCCACGAAACTCTCTCTGCAATAATAATAATAATGAGGAGGAGGATGATGATGATGAGCCAGATTGGAGACAAAAGTCAATTGGGAAGGCCATGTACAAGGTGAACTAGAAGTGGAGCTGTGGTTCAAGTGGTAGAGCTCCTGCCTTAAGTGAGAAAACTAAGTGATAGCCCTGAGTTCAAGCACGTGTGCACGCATGCACACACACACACACACATGCACACACACACACACACACACACACACACACACACACACACACACACACACTGAGCTAAGAACAATAAGTTCCAGCCATGAAACCAGAAAAAAAAGTGGGGGAGGGGAAGAAAAATTTGTGACAAATATCTTTTAAAATTTATGCCAGCTAGAAAAAGTCTGAAATTCTAACATAAAGTTTCAAGGTGAGGAAAATGAAGATTAAGAACTAACCAAGGGCTGGGAGTTTGGCCTAGTGGTAGAGTGCTTGCCTAGCATGCACAAAGACCCAGGTTTGATTTGTTGGTACCACATACATAGAAAAAGCTGGAAGTGGTACTGCAGCTCAAGTGGTAATGTGCTAGCCTTGAGAAAGCCCAAGGACAGTGCTCAGGCCCTGAGTTCAAGCCTCAGGACTGGCAAAAAGAAAAGAAAAGAAAAGAAAGAATGTAACCAAGCCCAATTCTGGTAGCTCACATCTAATCCAACCTACTTGGAAGGCTGAGATCTGAAGATTGAGATTCATAGCTAACCCAGGCAGGAAAGTTCAGGAGACCCATATGTCCAGTTGATCACCAAAAAGCTGGAACTGGAGCTGTGGCTCAAATGGTAGAATGATAACCTTAAGCCAATAGCTAAGGGAGAGGACACAGGTCCTGAATATTGGTACCAGCCCCAATATTGGTATATGTGTATGCATACACACACACATGCACACACATACCACACACACAATGTAATAGCTGGGTGCTGCTGCTTATGCCTGTGTTCTTAACTATTCAGGAAGCTGAGATTTGTCTGAGGATCCCAGTTCAAAGCTAATTGGGGAAAGAAATGTTTATTTTTATGCAGCAAAAAGCCAGAAGTGGAGTTTTGGCTTAAGAAATAGAGCACCAGCCTTGAGTGAAGGAGCAAAAGGAGAGCACTTAGGCCTGGAGTTTAAGCACTAGTCCCATCTCAAAAGAAAAGAAAAGAAAAAAACCTTTTCTGGCAGCAATACATATAAATGGTTTTTCACAAGTATGGTAATATAGTCAGGTATAGGTAAAGGGGAAGTTTTTGTCTCTGAAATTCTAAGGAAAACAACAACATCAATAATAACAAAAAATCACCAAAATCCCAAATGAATACCAGGAAACAGAAGACAGTTGGGGGAGAAGAAGCAATAATAAGTGATAGGAAAACGAGCAGAGGCAGGCAGGGAAGCGTTCCATGGGAATAAAGGCAAACTTTTTTTATTGTAATTAGTAAAAGGGTTACATGATATTTGCCAGATAGAAGGTGCATTAATTCACATACATTGATACCCTTTCACATATCTTGGTACCCGTTTCCCTCCCCCCCCACACTCCCCACCCATCTTGGTTTTCCCCCCTTCCCTATCAAATTTCAAATATCCAAATACAAATAAATTCAATATATCAGATAACAAGATTTTGCTCTATTGTAAATCTCTGCTAGTAGAGCCCAAGGTTTCTACTGATTATGACGAATGAGGGAAACCATTGAGCCTAAGTTCCTTTGAGTCTGGCTTACTTCACTTAACATGATTTTTTCTAAGTCTTTCCATTTCCTAACAAATGGGGCGATGTCATTCTTTCTGACAGCAGCATAGAATTCCATTGTGTACAAATACCACAACGTGTTGATCCACTCATCAACTGAGGGACATCTAGGTTGGTTCCATATCTTTGCTATGGTGAATAGTGCTGCAATGAACATTGTTGTGCTAGTGGGTTTAGTATGTCCTTGTTTCTGGGTGGTTGGGTAAATGCCAAGTAGTGGAATTGCTGGGTCATAGGGGAGATCTATGTTTAGCCTTTTGAGGCACTGCCACACTGCTTTCCATAGTGGTTGAATGAGTTTGCACTCCCACCAACAGTGTAGTAGTGATCCCTCCTGGCCACATCCCCTCCAGCATCTGTTGTTATTCGTTTTCCTGATCCTGGCCATTCTAACTGGAGTGAGGTGGAATCTTAGGCAATGTTATTTCAGGGACAGATAACATAACCATTTTTTCTTCTGTCTTGTGAGTTTTATTATTCTAGTTATCTCACATAAGTAAAATTACCCAATATTGATCTCTGTGTGTATGAATGTAGTGTACCTGTATGTGTATGTACATATATATACATATATATATGTATATATATATGTATACACATATTAGGGCTTGAACTTAGGGCCTGACTTTTTCACTAAGGCTGGCACTCTACCACTTGAGATATGGCTCCACTTCTGGCTTTTTAGTGTTTAATTGGAGATAAGAGTCTCACTGTCTAGACTGGCAGAGGAGGAAAGGGAAGTTCTGTAGTAGGAGGAAGGGCAGTGGGCAGACTGGATGCCAGATGGTTTCTGCTTTTGTTTTTGTTTGCCAGTCCTGGGCTTCAGCTCAGGGCATGAGCACTGTCCTTGGGCTTTCTCAAAGTCAGAGCTCTACCACTTGAGCCATAGCACCATTTCTGGCTTTTTTTTCTATGTATGTGGGACTGAGGAATCGAACCTGGGTCTTCGTGCATGTTAGGCAAGCACTCAACCGCTAGGCCAAACTCCCGGCCCCAAAATGAGTCAACTTTTCTTTTCCTTTTTTTTTGCCAGTTGTGGGCTTGAGCTCAGGGCCTGAGCACTGTCCTTGGACTTTCTCAAGGTTAGAATTCTACCACTTGAGCCTCAGCACCATTTCTGGCTTTTTTCTATGCATGTGGTACCGAGGAATCGAACTCGGGTCTTCATGCATGCTAGGCAAGCACTCTACCACTAGGCCAAACTCCTGGCCCCTACTTCTGGATTTTTGTCTGTGTATGTGATACTGGGGAATCAAACCTGGGTCTTTGTGCATGCTAGGCAAGCACTCTACCTCTAGGCTAACCTACTGGTGCCCCATTTTTGCTTTCTAACGGAAGCTCCAGGAACATTCACCAGTGGTCATATGGATTTTAACTGAGAACACAGGTTTCGGGGCCAGCATTCCAGCTCTGTCATTTCTCAGCACTGATCTTTGAGGCCTCAGATTTTCATCTGGAAAACTGGGATTGTTTTCTTTTCCTACTCTTGTTGGACTGCAGTGAAAGTGACCTTGAGCTCCATTTTTTTTAGAACAATAAAAGGCAGGCTACAAGGAAAACTAAGATGGGCTGGATGGCTAGACTACCTCTGTGGTGAATAGATAAGAAATTTACTTGCCTGCAAAGGAGTGCTGAGCCATGCATGGCCAAGGGCTAACATTGAAATCCAGTTAGATGCAGTTAGATTTTTATGGCAGCAGGAGAAGCTAAGGCAAGCTATTAGACAGAGAGGAAGTAGGGCAGAAAACCATATGGCCAGCCAAGTTTAAGTGTTCCCAGGACTGGGACTAAGTGTATGGACTGTAGTCCAGGGTGGAACTGGTAAAATAGGTGTCAGGAAGAACCCCAGCATCAACGAAGCTATGCGTGAAGTGACAAGGGCAGGCTTAGCAGCTATGAGTTATGGCCAGGCAGAGAGAAACCAGATGCATTGTTCTGGGAGCCTTAGTTCAGTTTATTCCACACCCCCCACTACCTGGGAATCATGTGCTTCTCCAGTGGTTCCTCAGGGACAATTCTTACAATCAGAGTAACTCCACTGTCATTTGTCTAGACCAGAGGGGAGGAGTGCTCAGGTGGTGGAAGAAGTAAATTCATTTGTAAAATTTCATTAGGTGAGAAAAGGTGTTTCATTGTTCACTATTTTCTTTTGGTTTAGAAACAAACCATTTGAAGGAATGAACTTGAATTTGATAGTGAGAAGACTTATTTGGGTCTTGCAAAATAGTGTGTGTGTGTGTGTGTGTGTGTGTGTGTGTGTGTGTGTGTGTGTGTGTGTGTGTGTGTGTTGATACAAGGGCCTTGCAGTATCAATTGCTAGGCTTTTCTGCCCATGGCTGGGACTCTACCTCTTGAACCATACAGGCTATTTGTTAGTTAATTATAAAAGAGTCCCAAGGATGTTTTGCTCAGGTAGGCTTTGAACTCAGCTGTGTCTCCCCTCACTTCATGTATCTAGGAGTGCAGGTATGAGGCACTGACACCTGACTGATCCTGCAAAGTCTGGTCCTTCAAAATAGTGAGGTTTGGGCTAAGTCACTTGCCTTCTTGGGGGGTCTCTGGACTGGATCTTTGGCTAACATCCATTCTTTCTGGCTTGCAAAGGGATGGAATCAGCAATTTCTCCATGAAGTGCCAGAAAGGTTTTTATATGCCACCTTGTGTTCTAAGTGTATAGTGCTATCAGGAGGCTCAGGCAGGGGGAAGGGCAGCTTTTTATCCATATCTGGGAAAATTCTTTCCAAGGACATGAGGCCCTGATCAGGGTAAGAGTATTGTTAGAATAAATTGAGGATGAATTAGATATGGCCCCATAGCCAGAATCTCATCATGACAACCAGCCTATCTCATTGACACATATGAATAATTTATGGTGTGCTTAGCTTGTTGGAAAGAAGGTTGAGCATAGTAGCCAAAACTTGCTTGCAATCAGGCTACTTCAATTAGAGTTGGTCTTTCATTTTCAGGGATCTTGAAAATGACCCCATTTTCAGGTTCAGATCTAGCTTATGTTTCCCAGCATAGTTATAAAAGCACTCCAATGTCTGTGCTGCTTATTTAGCAGCACTACTTGTTCGCACAGAGAAGAGGTCAGAGGCACCGCTACAATGATCCACCATGGTTTCTTTTATCTCTAGGACTTTAAAAACTAGCAATGTGGGAGAGCCAGGTGTAGGATTCAGAAGGGTTTTCAGAAGAAAAGTGTCTGGAAATAGCCTTGAATTACGAATTACCTACCCTGCGCATACAGGGTGTCAGCAACAACGGCTGTCACAGAACATGAACTAAAGTGATGAAAGAACACAAGCCACAGGGAGTTGTTATTGTTTTGTACTTGTGTTCATTCTTGAACCCTTCAGGATATGGAGGCAAGGTCTCTCCTGGAACTTTACATACCCATTTCCTAGCTTAAATCCTTACTTTTTTTGCATTTTTATTGTAATTAGTAAAAGGGTTACATAATATTTGCCAGATAGAAGGTGCATTAATTCACATACATTGATACCCTTTCACAAGTCTTGGTACCCATTTCCCTCCTCCCCCACACCCCTCAGCCGTCTTGGTTTTCCCCCCTTCCCTATCAAATTTCAAATAACCAAATACAAATAAATTCAATATATCAGATAACAAAGAGAGATACTATAACAATATGATATAACCAAGGGAAAGCAAAGGAGATGAGAGACAACATAGTACATTAAGGACAACAATCATTCGTTATATGGCTTTTGTTTCGATATCCTGGAGGTCCTTTCAATTAGCTTCATACTATATGGCCTTATGTATCAAGATTTTGCTCTATTGCAGATCTCTGCTAGTAGAGCCCAAGGTTTCTACTGATTATGACGAATGAGGGAAACCATTGAGCCTAAGTTCCTTTGAGTCTGGCTTACTTCACTTAATATGATTTTTTTCTAAGTCTTTCCATTTCCTAACAAATGGGGCGATGTCATTCTTTCTGACAGCAGCATAGAATTCCATTGTGTACAAAAACCACAACTTGTTGATCCACTCATCAACTGAGGGACATCATCACTGTTTGTATTTTCCTTGGCAGGCCACGCAAAGGTCTATGACATAGAGTCCGGGAAAGGACCTTCAGATATTGGCCTGTCAGGAAGGTCACGACAACAACAGTGGGTCCAGCAGTTGAAAGGAAAAGGAGATGTGATACACAACAGTGAAAATTCATTATAGAAACCAGGCGCCAATGAGGAACCACTGTATTAATAGCTTCTCAGGGGCTGAGATGTGGAGACTGAGGTTCCGAGCCATCTCCAGAAGAAAAGTTCCTGACACTCAAAGGTCAAAAGTGGAAGAGTGGCTGAAGTGACAGAGTACAAGCCTGGAGCCAAGAAGCTTAAGGACAGTGCCCAGAACCAGAATGTAAGCCTCACAACTGGCACCAGGAAAGAACACAAACATTAACCACTTCATATCTGTCTTCCAAGCTCCACTGGAGGCATAAATAGGAACATCCCAGTCCAGAGGTAAGTGTGGATGAGGGGGCATGAAGGGACAGGTGTCCAAGGAATATCATAGGGCCTGCAAATGACATCACCTTTCCAAGCTGAAATGTAGTGTCCCCTAATCCACTGCTGACAGCCACACACTTGAAGGAAATCAAATTTTCCTAACTCCATCAGACAGACAGGATTCAGCCAGGCCTCAATGCTCAGGGCCCTGTGAGGACGGGCTTGTGATTGTACACTGAGAGACTCTGTGTCAGGGGCCAGAACATATTGGGCTGAGCCTCAGTGCTTTTCTGTTTGCAGCTTGGGACATGGTGGAGTTTAGCCCTGAGGCCTGTCCACTGGGCATCCCATACAATCTTTATGGTTCCTCAAATTTCCATTGCCCTGTTCTTTCTCTTTAAAGTCACCAGCTTAGAACATTGGAAATTGTGGTTAAAGGGATACAGGACTGGGCACCAGGAGGCACAGAGCCCATCTGTATCTCCTCTAAGGTGGTGTGGCTGCTGCACCCAGGTCTACCTGGGGAGAGTAGTATTGAACAGTTGCTAGAACAGTGAATGGATGAGTTCATGCTCAGGACTAGCAAGTGGTGAGAAAAGGGGTCATCTGGGGAGGGTGTGTCAGAAGGAAGGGCTCAACTGAAGGGACCTCCACAGATGACCTCACTTCCTTCACAGTGGAACTTGGAACCTTGGTATCCCGGCACCCACAGTCAACACAAGCCCCCAACTGCTTACCTGTGTGGCTAGCAGACGTTCAGGAGATTTTGCCCGATTTTTCTCAAATGGGAGAGGCTCAGGTCCCATAGAAGAGCGCAGAGGGTGCTTGGCCCACGTGTGCCCAAACAAGGCCAGGCCTGCCCGTGGACACTTCTGGAGATGTTGTTACTGGACCCAACAGGTGACATGGGGAGGTTCAGGGCAGTGAGAGTCTGGGGAGCTGAACATATGGAAATTTCCTGGTCATTAATGGCTCTCCTCTCCGTGTGTGTGTGTGTGTGTGTGTGTGTGTGTGTGTGTGTGTGTGTGTGTACTTGTGTGTATGTGTGGTTAATAATTCTTTAAGTAATTCACCTGACCCTATGTTTGCCTATTCCATGTGCCTTTTTTTTTAGCATAGAGCTATTAAGTATGCTTTGTCAATAGTCACGTGCATGCATACTAAATGAATGACAAACAAAAATCAGAGATGTGTACTCATATTCGTTGACTCTCTGGCTGATCCACACTCGTGTAAACATGTGATGACACACTACTCAGGAGGAAGCATAGGAGTATGCTTGGTCTTAAAAGGGAAGGCCAGGTGAAAGTCATCCTAAGGGAACACAAACATTGCCAGGGGTAAGTTCTTTTGGCTAGAGTCCCCTCAGCTTTCCTGTCTCAGGTTAGTACTATAGTGCATGAGACACACGTTCCTATGGCACTTGGTGGATACTTGGACATGTAACTCTCACAGAATTTCCACCTCAGGCTGCCTTTGAATCTCCTTGACATCTCAGACTCCATAGTAGCTAGAGTGCAGGCATAAGCCACTGTCACTGAGCCTGTTTCTTTCTTTTTTTTTAAATTAATTTATTTATTATACATTCATTCATTTACTTACTTATCCTGACACCCAAAGTACGTATTTTTTATATTTTTATTGTAATTAATAAAAGGGTTACAAGATATTTGCCAGATAGAAGGTGCATTAATTTACATACATTGATACCCTTTCACATGTCTAAGTACCCACTACCCTCCCCCCCGCCCCGTCTTGGTTTTCTCCCTTTCTCTATCAAATTTCAAATAACCAAATACAAATAAATTCAATATGTCAGAAAACAAAGTGAGATACTGTAACAATATGAGATGCCCAAGGGACAGCAAAGGAGATGAGAGACAACATAGTACATTAAGGACAACAATCATTCATTATATGAGCCTCTTTCTTTCATCTTAGAAAAGGAATGAATCAAAGCAGTGCAGGACAGATGACTTTTGGATTGTTTGTTTGCTTGTTTTTGTTATGCATTGAACCCGAGACCTTATTCTTAAGATAGACAACCCCCGAGCCTGTAAACCTTAATCACTGTTCTTTTTTCAATAACCGGACTCCTCATTAGTACATTGTTGAGTATGGAGGATATTCAATGGGATAGGGGTACCTTGCTCCAATCCTCCTTATGAATGGTGGTTATCCCATAGGCATGTGGTTTAAGAGACCCGAGGTCACCCACCCACACAGGACTGCAGCCTCTCAGAAAATGTCACTGGAATTGCAGAGAATATACACTGGACTTACAACACATGGTATTCCATTTAAATGCACAGGGCGGGGAATGTGGCCTAGGGGTAGAATGCTTGCCAGGCATGCACAAATCCCTAGGTTCAACTCCACAGTACAACAGAAACAGGAAAACCTGCAAAGAGGTGCCGAGAAACAAGAGGTAGAGCCTTGGCCAGAATCTCTAGGAAACACTAAACCCCAAATAACTACTCCAGAAAAGCAGGCAGTGACCCTGTGGCTCAAACGCTAGAGCTCTAAACATAGGAAAAAATAAAGTTTAAGAACAGCTCCCAAGCATGTATTTAAAGATATCCAGACTGATAAAAGAAAAAAATTATATTTGGCAATTCAGTCTAGGCTTCTGACACTTACATATATCCATAGAAGAGAGAGATGCACAAATATATAAGTATATATAAGTGTGTGTGTGTGTGTGTGTGTGTGTGTGTGTGAGTGTGTGTGTGCTCAAGAAACTCAAGGGTATGCTGTAACATAGTGGAGATAGAAAGCAGCTGCTCTATGTAGTCGAGAGTTCCAGTATCCCTAGATCTAATGACTCTCCTCAGTGTGTAGGCCCTTCCACTGTTAAAGAAGCTTCATTCTTGTACAGATGTTCCATGTCTGATGATGTCCTGTAATGCTGACTTCTATGCAGTCCAATAATTGCTCGAAAAGTGATTTCACTGCAGAAAATGGACAAACATATTTCTGAATTCAAATAATGCCAATGGGGCTAATAGGCCTCAAAGGAGTATGTCACCAGATGACCATGAAACTCACATTCAAGAAGCTGCACACAGAACATTCTCCAACAATGATCCACTGCCAGGATACACAAATAGCCTAAAAGAATACCGAACATGCACATCCTTGCTCATATCTGGCTGAATGTGGGATTTGTATGAGGTTACACCATAAAATAGACTTCTGATTCAAACCAGTGGAAAGAGACAATGAAGGACACTGCATATTCATGAAAGGAATGATCTAAGGGGAAAACACCCAAGAAGAGGTAAATAAACATTGATGCACAAACCAATGAATCAACTATGTACACTTTATTTTATTTTTATTTTTTTGCCAGTCCTGGGCTTGAGCTCAGGGCCTGAGCAATGTCCTTGGACTTCCTCAAGGCTGGAGTTCTGCCACTTGAGCCTCAGCACCACTTCTGGCTTTTTTTTCTCTGTACCGAGTAATCGAACCCGGGTCCTCCTGCATGCTAGGCAAGCACTCAACCACTAGGCCAAACTCCCGGCCCATCAACTATGTACACTTTAAAACAGTGTCTTAAGGCTAACCAAAGATGATGGCTCCGTTCAACAATAGATGTTAACAATCTACTCTCAGCAAAATAAAGGATAACCCAACTAAATCATCTGTGAAGACCAGGCTGAAACATATGAGAAAACAATTACCCAATATACTTATCAGTTTGCCATATATATATAAATACATAGCTATATACTGATGTATACATGGGTTAAACAATAGTTATATATACATACTCAGAAACATATCTCTATGAAAGACACTGTATAGAAAAACATATTTTTCTTATGGGGTTTTGCTGATTCTGTTTTCTTATTTCTTTCTGTACATTTGTTTTCGTGTGTATCTTGGGTAGGAACATAGAACTCAGGACAAAAGTGTGAAAATGTCCATCAGTGATGTTCAATAGACATTGTATTGAAAGACATCTACACAAGTCACATGTAGAAACAGAAGCAGGAAACTGATAGTTTGCGGAAGGATTGACACTGGAGAAAAGGAAAAGAACTCAACACATGTCCTATGTAACTAACCATTCTACGCATCTGTGAAAATAATGTAACTTCTTTACATAGTGATAAAAAAATACAGTGAGAGCCTGGTTGGTGCTGGTGGGAGGCTGAGATCAGAGGATCACGGTGCCTGTGCAGAAAAGTCCCCATGAAATGTTCCTGCCACGTAGCCACTGAAAACTCCACAAGTAGGCATGGGGCTTGAAGCTGCAGTACTCTAGCTTTGAGCAAAAAGAGCTCTAGAACAACGTCCAGGTCCTGAGTACAAATTCCTAAAGACAGGAAGGGAAAGGTTGGAGACCTTGACAATACCCAGGTGCTCATGGGATCCAAGCTATGTGACCGCAGCTGGGAGAGACTGCAGGCTACATGGGTCCTCTGCAAGCTGGCCGCCTGCAGGAAGGAGGGGCCCAGTCCTCCACCTCACTCCTGAGGGCAGATGTCCATTCAGTCTCTCAGGCCCCTGCCAAACGCTCTAGGAATAAGTGGGAGAATGTGGGGGGAGCGATGAAGGCACCAGGAAGACAGCAGAAGCACACGTGTGTCCAGGAGCAGGTAGGAAAGAGGTCCCTGTGGCTGGAGAGACATGACAGAACATACTTCCCAGACCAGGAAATGGCCGCACAGGTCCATCCTGAAATACAGTGTTCCTCAAACCCACTCTTGACAGCCACAAAATGAGGAAGTCAAACTTCCCTTGGCCCACACTCACGCATGCTCTACCCAGGTGTCAGTCCTCTGGTCCCAGTAAGGAAGGGGTTGTGCCCTGTGTAGACAACAACTGTGTATCAGGGACAGAGCACCTTGGCCTGAGCCTCAGTGATTTTCTACTTGAAGCATGGCAACTGGTGAGACTTGACCCTGAAGCCTGACCACTGGGGAGTCCATAGCATCTCTCAGGAATCTTCATCTTAAGGTTCCCCTTTCATGTCTTAGAAGACAAGTGAAGAGCAGAGTGGGACTTGAGAGAAAAGGGGTTTAAGTTTGGGTCCCATGAGGCTGAGAACCCAATTGTGTCTCCTCCAGGGTGGTGTCAACTCCACTCAGGTCTACCTCAGGACCATAGAATTGAGGTGCTGGGGCAACACTGGACAGCTGTATCCTGCTCAGAGCCAGCACATGGATAGAGAAGGGGACCTTTGGAGAGAGAGTGTCAGAAGGAAGAGGTCAATTGAAGGGACCTCCACAGATGACCTCACTGCCTTCACAATGGAACTTAGGACCTTGGTATTCTGGCACCCACAGTCAACACAAGGCCCACACCACTCACTTGTGTGGCTAGCAGACGTTCAGGAAATGTTTGCCAGTTTTTCCTGAAATGGGAGAGGCTCAGGCCTCATGGAAGAGTGCAGAGGGTGCCTGGCACACGTGTGTCCAAACAAGGCCAGTCCTGGCAGTGAGAACTTCTGGATCATTGGACCCCACAGGTGATATGAGGAGGCCCAGGCCAGTAAGTGGCTGGAAAGCCCACCACATCTAAGTCTCCAGTCATTACCAGCTCACCATTTCCTCTATTTGTGTGTGTGTGTGTGTGTGTGTGTGTGTGTGTGTGAGAGAGAGAGAGAGAGAGAGAGAGAGAGAGAGAGAGAGAGAGAGAAAGAAAGAGACAGAGACAGAGACAGAGAGAGGCAGACAAACAGACAGACACAGACACAGAGAGAGGCATACAGACAGAAAGACATGGAGACAGAAGGACTGACAGAGTGACAAGACATTAAGACAGAGGGACAGGAAATGAGATACAGAGACAGAGACAGCAAGACATACATAGAGAGAATAGGAACTTATTTTAATGTAATTCCCTGGACTGTATGTCAGAGTCCTCTTTGGTTCCCTAGTTTCAGCTTAAACTATTCCCCTGGTCCCACTCCAGGATGAAGCTCCAAGCCAGGATGAGGGCTGCAGGGCAGGCACCCTGCCGCAGCTGGTGGAACACTTGGTGCCTGCCCAGCTGACCGGGGAACACTTCTTCATCCCCACCTTCCTCTCCACTTACCGAAAATTCACCAGCACCGAACAGGTCCTGGACCTGCTCTTCCAAACGTGAGTACCAACTGCAAGGGCAGTGGACCCTTTTTCTCCACGGGACCCGGGGAATGACCTGCACAACTCTCAGGGCTACTGTGATCCTGTGGAGTGGGGGTGGGCAGAGAAGCATCTGAAGTTATGCCAGGGTCATGGGAAATGCCTTGTGTGCTCCCTAGTAGTGTAGGCTCAGACCTGTGACCTTCTTCCTCAGGACACAGCTTTCTGCCTCCAAACTCTGAGCCCTCAGACAAAGCAGACTTTCCCTGTTTGCAGAATGGTTCCTCAACTACATGTAGACAGAGCAGGGATAGCTGAAGGCAGAGTGAGAGACCCTTGGCCCACAAGATTCTCAACGGAGAAAAGGCTTGTGCCTTTCCATTGCATAGAGGTTGAAGCCCCTACGAGTCTGGACATGTTTGTAGGGAGAAAGCACAAATAAGCCGCACTGTTGCAAGCTGGATAAAACACAGGAAGAGACAGCCAGTAACTGTCCAATTCCTCCACAGGTTCAGTAGAGGTGAGGCCTTCAAGGACTCCTCTACACAGGATGAAATCCTGCCTTTCTCCAGCCAGGATGGCATGCCACAGGACAAACTCAGAAAGTGAGTGGACTTTGGTAGCAAAGGAGGGCATCTGTGTGCAGAGTGGAGCCAGGTTTGAGTGTAGCGTGGTGGGCAAGCTCAGGATCCCAGAGATCTTGACGTTCTCACCACAGGGTTGAAGTGTGGCATATGTATGCAGGAGGAGGCTGACCCATGACCGGGAGTGCTGTTGGGATCACTGGTGGAGGCTTCAACTCAGAGCTGAGCCCTGTGCCAACCCATCCTCTGCAAAGCCCCTGATGCCCAGCCTTGCCTGTCCTCACCATGGCCTTGCAAACAGGATTAGAGCATTGATGTCATGTTTTAGGACTTCTACTGATCCTAGGAAGGCTGGCAGAGTAGAAGGCCTGGCTGGGTCACCAAGAGAACAGTGAGGTGGGGAGATAGCCCACGTGTGGCTCTTGGAACGGAGTCAGCAGAGTCCCCAGTAGATGTGCACCAGCAGCCAGTTCATGCCAGGCATACAACAGACCCCATGGAGACTCCATGCAGTGGGGAGGGATTGGAGAGCTGCAGGAGTATGGGGAGCTCCCTGGAGAGGGCAGAGTTGCTCATCCCTTGATTGGGTGCTGGCTCCCTGGAATTCTCTTCAACCCTCCTTGGTTCCTGAGGACTGTCACTACCTCCACCACCAAAGAAGCTTGGCTTGGGGAGATACTGATGTCCATGTTTCAAATAAGTGCTGAGAGTGTCTGGGGTAGCCGCTGGCCAGGTTTCTGACTCTGCTGCCCACCATCTTCCCCTAGTGCCATCTCTTCTATCCTGGACATGTGGCTGGACGAGTACTGGGAGGACTTCTGCCAGCCTGCACACTTTGCCTGCCTCAAGCAGTTGCTGGCTCATCTGAAGAGGCACATGACTGGAACACACGTGGAGAGCTGGGCACAACTGCTCTTGGGTCAGATGGAGGCCCAAAAGCCAAGCCAGACACAGCCTGATGGTGTGGAAACTGGGTGGGAAGACAGAAGAAAGAGGCGGGATGAATGTGGGCCATAACAGGGTGGAAAGGCTCTAATATAGGCCTTCTGCCATGAAGAAGAAAGACACTGGAACATAGAGATTGTGCAAAGAAGTTGAAAATGTGGATGTGTAGAGGGATCCAGGTTGGGAAGTCAAGGGGAAGAGGGTCTTTATTCTCTTATCAAAGACTCAGGACAAATCCTCCATGGAGAGGGCCTTGTCTTCTCCTGTATCTCTAGCATTAGCCCAGTGTTTGTCTACGTATAAGAAGAGGGCAGCATTGAGCTCCAAGCTCTGGCATGCAGCCTAATTGCAGGAACATTACCAGGATTAGACCAACACCCAAAGTCAGCCTTGACTCTACTGTACCATGAGATGGGAGCAGCAGCATCAGATGTGGGTGGCAGCCATGTCTTCCCGGGACTCTGAGGCTATGTCACATGCAGTGCCAGCCTCCTTTGCTCTGCTGACTGGGAGCCAGTTTGAAACTTGGCCTCATGGCAGACTCCCAAGGAAGCCTGGAATCCATATCCTGGGGAGCAACAAGCTAGCACCTGGTCCACAGCTTGGGTGGGATCCCTTAATATATGGAGAATCAAAACAGGACCCGGCATGCTTTCCTCACAGGATCTTCCTGTCCTTCTTCAGGGAGCACAGGGGAGGGACTGAACAAGGAGAAGAATGAGGTCTTAGATTTCCCTCCCCTGTTGGTGGCTGAGCAGCTCACCAGGATGGACTCGGTGAGGCCCTGGGCAGGGAAGGGTGGACGAGGTTCCCTTCTGTGCATGGCTGTCTTCTCATCCTTCTCCTTGCCCTAGAGCCCAAGCTTTCATCCAGCCTGATCTTCACCTTGGATCACGCTTCCTAGCATCACTCTCTTAAGTGCAGACACTAAAGTGTACATGAGACCTCTGTGTCCCAGGAGCTATGCGTAGAGAGGTGCAGCCAGAATTGCAGCTCCTCCGCATTTGGCAGGGACCACATGACCCCAAGCAATTATGAGGATTCTGGTGTGTGTGCCAGAGCCTAGTGCCAAAAACAGAAAGTTCTTCAGAAGCAGCCTCTGTGGATATGCACAATAGGACAGGCATGGGGTGACTTGGGGAGGGCAGAAATTCAGCCTAGGCCAAGGAGGAAGAGTCACATTGCACAGCAGACCCTGACATTAGGTAGGGACACTCAGGTGCCCTCCAGGGTTTCGAAGCGGCATGATATCCCTACAAAGCCATGCCAAGCCTCAGAGACCCCTACACAGCCTGAGTTCTCAGCCCAACTACGGGACCCAATCTGGGGCTGGGCACTGTGCTGTGGGCCAGGCAATGAGACACTCCTTCCTTTGGCAGGAGCTGTTCCTGAAGGTGGTGCCCCACCACTGCCTGCATTCTGCCATTTCCCAGAAGGACAGACATGACATGGAGAACTTGGCCCCCACCATCCGGGCCACCTTCACACAGCTCGACCAGGTGTTCTCCTGCGTGCTCACCACCTGCTTAGGGGGCCACAGCATGCAGCCCTGCTCCAGGGCAAGGGTGCTAGAGCACTGGATCTCGGTGGCCATGGTAAGACACAGCTGCTGCCTAGAGACTCTCCCTTCAGGGTCTAATGTTCTGAGGTGTGCCAATGTGCTCAGAGCCCTGTGTGGACTTCAGGGCCTCCTGCCCAGGGCCATCTTGTCTGGACTCCCACATACCACACATGCAATGGTGCTCACTCCTTCCTCACACTCAGGACTCAGGGGCAACTTCACCCAGGCCTGGTCAGCCAACTCTCCCCCCAGAAACCCTGTAAGCAGCTCCCCAGTATCCTTGTACTAACCCTGGCTTAGCCCAGCCAGCAAGGCATCAGGTGGCAGCAGTAGCATGCAGTCTCACACCCCCTTCCCATGCAGGAATGCAGAGTCCTCAGGAACTTCTCCCTCCATGCCATCCTCTCTGCTCTGCACAGCAGCGCCATCCAGCGCCTGGACAGCACATGGCAAGAGGTCTCCAGGTGGGTCCCTCTCTCCACAGAAGCTGTGCACACACAGGGACTAGCCAGCTTCAACACCAGCCCCAGAGCCAAGCCGGTATGACCTGGGCTGCTAGCCAGGAAAACAGGGACAGTGCCTGCATTATGCCTGTTCATGCACCGGCAAATGTTCAGTTCAATGTCTCACTGAAGCTGGACAGAGACCCAGAGGAGCTGTCCAGGGTTTCTGTGGTAATTCTACATTTCTGTCCAATTGAAATCTGAGCACAGTTGTCTAATAGAACTGGGCTGGACTCCATTGGGACAGGAAGGAGAAATTTCTTCCAGCTCCTGGGTCCTTGGGAGCTTCATGCAATCATTTGAAAACCTCCTGTTCAGGCAACTTGCAGGCCTGGCTCTAAAACAAAACCAAGCCTGTCTCCCTTCTCTCTCACTTTACCATTTGTCACTTCTCTCTGTCCCTCCTACAGAGACAGCATGCAGATATATCAGAAACTGTCAGAGATCGTTTCTCCTTCATGCTCTTTTTTTTTGCCAGTCCTGGGCTTGAGCTCAGGGCTTGAGCACTGTCCTTGGACTTTCTCAAGGCTAGGGCTCTACCACTTGAGCCTCAGCACCACTTCTGGCTTTTTGCTATGTATGTGGAGTACCGAGGAATCGAACCCGGGTCTTCATGCATGCTAGGCAAGCACTTTAACCACTAGGCCAAACTCCCGGCCCCCTCCTTCCGTACAAAAGTGCTACTCTTTCAGGTAGAGAGAAAGGGGTCAGAAAAAACAGGGCTAAGAAGGCAAAAGTGGGATCCAGTTCCAAAAAGAAATGCTTTCCCGTTTTTTTTTTCTCTCCATTCTGGATCTTGAACTCAGGGCATGGCTGTTGTCCACAGTTTTTAATACTCAGTGCCCTTCATTTTCAGTCACAAGCCCACTCCATGTTTGGAGTTGATTGTAATTCACAGACTCAGTGACTGTGGTTTGAACTGGGATCCTCCGATCTCAGGCTCTTGAGTACCTGGTATGTAAGTCAGCTGCACTGCTCAGGAGTGAGTTGCTCTGCCATAGGATATTTCACAGCTGTCCTTGGAGCCAAACAGACATAGCACACACTTGGTTTGAATCTTAACATTCAGAGCCAGATGTCTACCTGAAGGAACTGGGTCTCTCTGTGCTCTCCCTAGAGCAGATGCTGCTCACCGCTACACAAACACAGAGAAGGACTAGACAGGGGAACTGAAGGTGGCTGGGGGTTTTCTTGACAAGGGAGGCCAGGCACTGCTCACTCAGCCCTGAAATCTCAGCTGGACATGACTGCGAGCCCAAACCTTGAGACTCAACCATGAAACCTCCCAAGTGAACTAGTCGCTCAGATAGAGTCACCCACACAGATCAAGAAAGGAAAAGATGTATCTATCTCTACATTCCAACATACTGAGCTCCTTCACACACGATTCCAGAAGCCTCAGTGGGAAGGGCTACAGATTGCACTCCTCAATGCCTTGACCCGCTTATCCACTACAGTATATCTGGGGAACTCCCCACCCAGATGCATAGAGAAAGATTTCTGTCAGGGCACAGACACATAGGGAAGTGCTTTGTGGGACAGAAGCTTTCTCATGATTCAGAGCCCCTCCCCTAGGTGAGGAAATCCAGAACTTTTTTTTAGGAAGTTAGGTGAAAGTCGATAATCCTCTCCCTCCTTGACTATTCTACCCTCCGGCCCATGACAATTATGGGAGCACTCACTGACTGGACCCTGCTCACAGAGTTAGAGTGTCTCTTCTATGATTGCCTACAGTGAAGTGGACAGGCCACCATCCCTTCCTATTCCTCGGTCCCCTCCTGTCACCTATGAAGACTGAGGAATTTGGATGATTGATGAGACAATGAGGAGAAACAAATTTCCAGGAGTCCAGAGAAGGCATTGGCACAGAGACTCAGGGCAGCACCAACAGTGGGAGAAACCACTGGATCCCATAGTGCTAAGATTACTGATTACAAGTTCCATGCAGGATGTGTTCTAAATTCCTTCCTACCTCTGTGACCATTCCCACTATGCTGGCAGCATGGGGTTTTCCCTCTCACAGCATGGAGTTTTCCCCTCACAAAAAGTGCAGGACAGAGGAGACTGGGGAGAAATTCAAGGCCAAAGGCAGGACTTGCAGTCTACTTGGGGCACATGGTCTTAGAGGACCCCAGAACTCACTGCAAGAAGCCTGAGTTAGGCCTTGCTTTTTGTGGTACTGAGGGTACAAGTTTGTAGGACAATCTTGGGAGAGCTGGTTTGCACATTGCAAAGCCTGTTGTGTCTGTGATGCTGATATGGCAGCAGTGAGGTCAGAAGGGGATTAGCTTGTGCCTCCTTCACCCTGACCTGGCAGGACCTGAAGTCCAAAGTCCTCTGAGAAAGGAGTTTTTAGCAGTTCTTTCACATGCAGAAATCAGAGATTGGAGGCATTCGGGGTCCTAACCCACAATTGATCTCTAAGTGCATGGGAATGGTAGTGGTCTCAGCCCCAGTTTGGACAGCTAAGAAGGCTTGTGTCCCTCTTCCACCAGAGCTGAGGATTCCTGATGATGCCAACATTTTCTATGCCTTGAAGACTATGGACGTCTACCATGTGGTGCTGCGGAAGTACACCTTCCCCCGGAGGACACCTGCCAAGCAGAGATCTAGCTTCAGTCTCTTCCACAGGAAGAGGAGGGGAAGCAAGGCTTAAGGAGAGCTCCACGTGTGCATGTCTCCCTGGGTCCTACTGACCATGATGACTTGAGTGGCCCTGGCCACCCTGCACCTTCTTTTACTCCAGCCCAGGATACCCACACTCCACCTACAAAACCACCCTGCTGTGCCCAGGCTACTTGCATTAGCCAAACTCCCCTCCCCTCCTTGGACTCCCTGAGTGCCTAGGGCACCCTGTGCCATCACAGGACAACTGTACCCACCACACTATCACCTGACATTTTGGACTCTACTACAGGTCACCACCACTTGTGCACTTGGCTCTTCCACTCCCAAAATCATAGTTCTGTTCTTCAAAGATTCACCAAAGGACAATTCGCGACCCTCAGCCTTTCTAATCTTTGTTAGGCTACACCAAAATCCAAGCCTCTGCCATGAGGCTTGATTGAGACTCACCAAGTGATGGAAACCACACACTGCAGAGCTGTGGTGTTGTGGAAAACGCCTCTGCTAGAACTTATTCTTACATACACATGCAGACTCAGTGGCCCATTGTCCGTGTACATTTCACAGAGCAGTACCACAGACATTGGAGACCACTGAAGGTTGGAATTTCAGGAAGCATGGGCCCTTGCTCTGTACATGATTTATTTGCAATGAATATTTGTGTATATGCCAGAAAGTAAAATACTAATGGGACTGGAGGGGTTTTTCAGAAAGATAAGTTAGATTTGAATGTTCACATTTAATAAAAGTTCTTGTTTTTCTCTGCTCTGGTCCTTGTGCTTTTCTTCTTTTATCTCTATGTTACAGAGACAGTCTTCCATCTGACAGGATGCCTATGACTTTATGTATGAATAGGGAAGGCTGCCACCCTCAGTACTTGAGTGAAGGGAAGGGCCTGCCCCCCACCCCCTCCACTAAGGAAGAGGTCAACTCTGTTTCACTACAGTGGGGGCTGCCTTAACATGGTTCCCAATTAGTGGGACTGGAGTTTGCAGGTGATCTCATAAATGGTGGAATATACTCTGAAAACTGATTGTCTTTGAAAAGAATATTTGTAAGTCAAAGTAGCAGACTGGGAAGTTGCATGGCTGAGTGTTTACAAGGAAAACAGGCATTATCCTTGAGAGTGTTCTCTTGTCTTTCCCTTTCTCTCCCTCAGCATTATCTCTCCATCGTATGGTTTTGTATGGCTTTAATTGGAAGATGATGATGAGAAAAATTGGTGGACATTAAGAAAGAGTTCACAGAAGGTCAAATAAAGAAAGATAAACTATTCAAGGAGCTATAATCTAATAGCTCCGGGTATCTCTATTACTCCCCACAGAATTGCAAGTGACTTTGATCTTCACAAATATTTGTCCTTGCAGACCACTTTCTAAAAGAAAACAAAAGTATTCAAGGTTGTCCCCACTGTTGGGATTCTAAAATAGATCAAATGGAAAATTGTATTTCACTTTTATGTTTGACCTAAGCTCAGAAATGATGTTTAAGAGTATGTCATGAGTACCAACTTGTCTGCTTCATGGAGTGAAAGAATTTCCATTTCTTGGAAGGCTAATCTTTATATTAGCTCCTTCTGCAGAAAGTATTAAAATAGATCAATTTCAAACTGTATCCTCAAGTACAACAGAGTGAAGTCTATGAGATAGAAGGTAATTGAACCAAACACCAATTTGGGAAGTTCTTTCCATATTAACCTGTGGCCCGCTGATTTCTCTTCTTTGTCCTAATCCTGGGGTTAGAACTCAGGACCTGGGAGATATCTGTGAGCTTTTTGGCTCAAGGTTACTATTCTCCCTCTTGAGCCATAGCTTCACTTCTGGCTATTTTTGCTGGTTAATTGGAAATGAGAGTCTCATGAAGTTTCCTTCGTGGGCTAGCTTCAAACTGCTATCCTTCTATCTCAACCTCTCAAGTAATTAGAATTGCCACTGCCCCCATCCTAACTGGGTGGATTGATTCTGGATGAAGACTGGTGTAAAAATAAATCATGAAAGGATGTGAGGGCAACCTCAGTGTGACCTGTCACTGCCTTGATCAGCAGGTCTGATTTGGCACATTTGGCTGGATAGGTATGTATCCCCTTCCCCCCTTATCACTCCAGGTGCTTCAGGTACATCCACAAATAAAGTACCTCATGGTAGGTCTGCTACAGTGTTTCCAAAGACAATTAGAGCACCAGGAACTTGGCTAATCCATGGACTGATCACTTCTTTAATTTTTCGAATATGATGGCATTACTGTGAGGCCACGGTATATGTGAGAAGAGCCTTCCTGAGGGATTGCGTCACCAGCCATCAATTTCTCCTGAGGTTGAGATCTGAGGATCATGATTCAATGCCAACCCACATGAGAAAGTCCATAAGACTCATCTCCAATTTACCACCAGAAAACTGGAATCAGAGCTGTGGTTCAAAGTGATAGAGCACAAGCCTTGAGCAAAAGAGCTCAGGACAGTGCCCAGACCCTGAGTTCAAGCCCAACAACAAGACCCAAAACACACACAGACACAGACACAGACACAGACACACACACACACACACACACACACACACACACACGCAGGCAGGCATGCACACACACATGCATACAGAAAAACTTGCTTCTAGGGTAGGTTGAGGGAGGCTCTTCCTGTAAGATAGAGGTCTAAACTGTATAGCACATGCAGCTGAAGGAGCATGGGCTTTGCCCAGAGAAGGGCTCACTGACCTGTCCTTAATGATTCAAAGCCTCCCTGAATCCCCCCAATCGAATTCCTTGTATACTTGTACCACATTTGGAAGGTACTAGGTGTCGTATAAGCTCAGTAATTGTCTTAACTGTGCTCTGTTCGTCTGGAGAGGTGGGAGGAGAAAGACAGATGCAACACTTCTGTTCTAATCATTAAAGCTACCCAGTGATACTTTGTTCTTCAAAACAGATCTTCCTCTACCAGATCACTGAAGAGTCTTTGCACGTCATTAGATTGCTATCTTTGGTTGAGAAGAAATACTGTGGTGTGTGGATGTAGAAACTGCAGATGGGCTAACCAGGAAGCATGAAGCAGGTGGGGCTAAGATCCAGCAGAGGCTCCTTGTTCTCTACATGCTGGATTGTGATGCATTGTGACAGGAATGCAAGTCCAGGTGCTGGTACCCCTAGGTAATAGTGCTGGCATTTCTTGAGGTGGCGGGGGCCATCTGTCTGTGGATGATTTGGGTGGCATATTTGGACAAGTAGCAAAGTAGGAGCTTGGATGATGAGAAATAGATGGTTGGTGAAATGAAGCTTTCACTTGGGAACCCCAAACCTTAATTTCTTAAACCTTGAGCCACATACTCTGCTTGAACTGTATGCCTTTTCTGGTAGATTTTTACTGAAGCTTATGGTACTGAAATTGAACTTAGTCACATTGCCTACTGTACTAGAAACCTGAAAATCTGCAGCTGACTTGAATTCTTTTTTCTATCATTTAGAAGACTTTTTCTTTTACTTTTTCTTTTCTTTGCCAGGCCTGGGGCTTGAACTGAGATCTCAGGATTGCAGTTTGAAATTAGTCTCTGCAAGCAAGTAAATGAGACTTTTTAGTTTTTGTGCTAGTGCAGGGGCTTGAACTCATGGCCCACTCTCTGTGTCTGAGCTTCTTTTGCTCAAGGCTAACACTTTACCATTTGAACCACAGCACCACTTCTGGCTTCTTTTGAATATTGTATTGGAGAGAAGAGTGGCATAGACTTTTCTGTCCTAATTGGCTTTGAACTGTGAGCCTACAGATTAGTAAACTAATCAGGAAGCCTACAGAGTGGGAGAAGATCTTCACCAACCAAACAACGGACAAAGGCCTCATATCTAAAATATATCAACAACTCAAAAAATTCAATCACTCCAAAACTAACCTCCAAAGTAACAACCATCCCATTAAAAAATGGGCCAAAGACTTAAAGAGAGTCTTCTCTGAAGAAGAAACAAAAATGGCCTATAGACACATGAAGAAATGCTCAACATCTCTGGTCATAAAAGAAATGCAAATCAAAACAACTCTAAGATTCCACCTCACTCCAGCTAGAATGGCCAGGATCAGGAAAACGAAAGACAACAGATGCTGGAGGGGATGTGGCCAGGAGAGATCACTACTACACTGTTGGTGGGAGTGCAAACTCGTTCAACCACTATGGAAAGCAGTGTGGCAGTGCCTCAAAAGGCTAAACATAGAACTCCCCTATGACCCAGCAATTCCACTACTTGGCATTTACCCAACCACCCAGAAACAAGGACATACTAAACCCACTAGCACAACAATGTTCATTGCAGCACTATTCACCATAGCAAAGATATGGAACCAACCTAGATGTCCCTCAGTTGATGAGTGGATCAACAAGTTGTGGTATTTGTACACAGTGGAATTCTATGCTGCTGTCAGAAAGAATGACATCGCCCCATTTGTTAGGAAATGGAAAGACTTAGAAAAAATCATATTAAGTGAAGTAAGCCAGACTCAAAGGAACTTAGGCTCAATGGTTTCCCTCATTCGTCATAATCAGTAGAAACCTTGGGCTCTACTAGCAGAGATTTGCAATAGAGCAAAATCTTGATACATAAGGACATATAATGTGAAGCTAATTGAAAGGACCTCCAGGATAGTGAAACAAAAGCCATATAATGAATGATTGTTGTCCTTAATGTACTATGTTGTCTCTCATCTCCTTTGCTGTCCCTTGGTTATCTCATATTGGTATAGTATCTCACTTTGTCATCTGATATATTGAATTTATTTGTATTTGGATATTTGAAATTTGATAGGGAAGGGGGGAAATCCAAGACGCGTGAGGGGTGTGGGGGGGAGGGAAATGGGTACCAAGACTTGTGAAAGGGTATCAATGTATGTGAATTAATGCACCTTCTATCTGGCAAATATCATGTAACCCTTTTACTAATTACAATAAAAAAATTAAAAAAAAGAGAAAGACACTGAGATAGCCTGCAAAAATCATAGTCTGAGTATTAAAAAGTAATGAAGATAAAATGCTTTTTCTTCTAATTTATACAAGACAATGTTCAGGGCAGGACATATGATTATTTTGATTGCAGGTAGGCTAAAGTTCCTGGTGATCCAGCAGCATGATCAACAGGAGCAGAACTCAAAGACACACCTGAGCTTGGAAAATCGGTGAAAATAAAATGCACCTGTTAGAAGTGTTTGTTTCATCTTCTTTAATAATATAGGGTCAAAATATCAAAGTCCTTCCACATGGCATTAGTAATTAATGTATGCTTTGATTTAAATACTGTATTATGGCCTTACTTATTATATGCCAGGCATTATTGCCTGAAAAGAATATTAGATCCTGGCTAGGAGTATGGCCTGCTGGTAGAGTGCTTGCCTACCATGCACAACGACCTGGGTTCGATTTTTCGGTACCACATACAAAGAAAATATTTAGGCACAGTGCCTCACAACTGTAATCCTAACTACACAGGAGGCTGAGTTCTGAGGATCAGGGTTCCATTACTTTACATTTCAGTCAACCCCCTTTTAATATCAGCTCCTGAAAGCACAGTGTTTTCTTACAATAAGACAAAATGCATCAAAATCCTTAAGACATTAATATTTCTAAATTAAATAAATTTATATATGCATATATAAACTACATATGAAAGAGTAGAAAATATTACAAAGCAACCTATAATTATCTAGCAACACTCAATTTTCTAATCTTAAGCTATTCAGTCTTGTACAGGAGATTCTCATCAACAGTATAAGGAAAGAGGCAAAGTATACATATGTTTTTAAAGAAAAGATATAAGCAGTCTTTAAAAGCAATCTAAGACGTCTATGAAGAGCAAATAAATTTAAGTGAATTTGCATGGGCTTCATTATATAATATTAGAATAAAAATAACATTTACTTCTTTATACTCACAAGAAATAAGTTATAGATTCTGAAATATGGTAGTTGAATAAATAATAAAATATATACAGTATATAATATGATACACATGTTAAAATCTGTTAAAGATTCCTTAGAATCTTAAAGGGAAACTGAAATATAAGGAGAAATAACCCATGTTCAAATGTTCAATGATATAATCGTGACAAGCAGTTAATTTTCATCAGGTTTATTTACACTTACGTTGCAATTTCTATACTTCTACATAGAAATAAGCAAACATATTTCACATTTTATGTAGGAATTGAAAGGATATAGATTAAAAAGGTTTTTGCAAAAATAACCAAAATATATTTATACACAATGGAATTCTATGCTGCTGTCAGAAAGAATGACATCATCCCATTTGTTAGGAAATGGAAAGACTTAGAAAAGATCATATTAAGTGAAGTAAGTGAGACTCAAAGGAACATAGGCTCAATGGTTTCCCTCATTTGTCATAATCAGTAGAAACCTTGGGCTCTCCTAGCAGAGATTTACAATAGAACAAAACCTAGATACATAAGGCCATATAGAATGATGCTAAATGAAAGGACCTCCAGGATATAGAAGCAAAAGCCATATAATGAGTGATTGTTGTCCTTAACGTACTATGTTATCGCTCATCTCTTTTGCTTTCCCTTGGTTATCTCATATTACAGTATTTCACATTGTTAACTGATATATTGTACATATGCGTATTTGGTTATTTGAAGTCAGATAGGGAAGGGAGTAAAACAAGATGAGAGGAGGGGGGGAGGGGGAGGGAAATGGGGACCAAGACATGAGAAAGGGTATCAATGTATGTGAAGTAATACACCTTCTATCTGGTGAATATAATGTAACCCTTCTATTAATTACAATAAAATATATGAAAAAAAAGAATTCTTTTTGTTCCTAATTTAGTGTGGTGGCCAAAAGAAATTTAGTGTTTTGTTGTAAGATTCAGCAGGTTAAACATTCTGGTGACTCCGTTGTTTCTAGTTAGAGGATAAGACAAGTTAAAGGTGGTCTCTCTGTTTGTCTGTCTGTGTGTGTGTCTGTGTGTGTGTCTGTTTGTCTCTCTCTCTCTCTCTCTCTCTCTCTCTCTCTCTCTCTCTCTCTCTCTCCCACACTGTCTCTCTCTGTCTCTGTCTCTGTCTGTCTGTCTGTCTGCCTGCCTGCCTGCCTGTCTCTCTCTCTCTCTCTCTCTCTCTCTCTCTCTCTCTCTCTCTCTCTCTCTCTCTCTCTCTCTCTCTCTCTCTCTCTCTCAATGAATAAGTAAAGGCTGATCATTAGGGGCTTTTTAATTTGTTATGTATTTTCCTAAAATGCTTTACTGATAAGGTGCGTTTTTGGCCCCAATCAAAAATTTGCCCAATTATGTGATGGATGTCTATCTCAAGAGATGATGATGATGAGGAAAAGACCAGCGAATCTGCTCATGCCCATGTTCATCTTTGATGTGTCTCATTTCATTGCTGTGAGAAGGAGGCTGGCTAAAATAGAATGACTTACCTAGGTTTTCAGATGTTCATGGGAGACGTGACAGCTGAAGACAGCTCCCTCATAGCATTTGTGATTTATTTAGTGAATGAGAAGTCTTTTACCATCAAGTCAGGGTTGGAATTTTATGTGAAAGGCAAATATTACTAAATAGCCAAAGCATGTCTCTGTGTTAGTTTCCACATATATTCTGTAGTTTAAGGTGAATAACTCATGAAGTACCAATCCTATTATGAATCAGAGAGGCTGGACAGACAGAGGAAGCAAGGAAGGGAGAGAGGAAGCAGAAATGTAGATGAATGATCAGCTCAATTTCCTTCATAGCAAGGGAAACGGAACATCAGGAAACCCACGAAAACAGTGTAAACAGTGCTTTAGGGTCATAGGAAAAGAACTCCTTGTGAATCTTACATAAGTTTTTATTTAGCACAGGTAATCATTTCATTGGAGGGAGAGGCCTCATTTCTAGGAAATACCCCCTTACATATGTAGTATATGTAGTGTTCGTTTTCTGGGTATTATAGCAATTTGGGAAGAAAAAGTCTCTTTAGGAACTTCCATAGTATTTGACTGTGCATAATTTAATGGTTCATGTTGATAATGAGGAGCAGAATACACATACATTGACAGATGAGAGCCATTTGTTGTCAGATACTCAAATGTAGACAGATTTGTGTAGAAAGCTGTACAGAGACTAAGTACCATGTTTGTGGGAACCCTTTGGAAGGTCAGGGAAGTGAAATTTTTCTGTGCCATTCCGTGTTTTCACAAATTGGGTAAAGAATTGAGGCTCCTTTAAGGAGAGGGAATTCTCAATGTCCTGGTGAACAATGAAGTGTTCTCTGTTTCTGGCCTGCCACCCATTGGTCCAATCTGAGAGTAAGTCAGTAAAGACATCTAGGATTACTGAAGGTAATGAGGGAATAGAAGGAACAGAGGAAGCAGAATATTAGCTATGATCTCAGGTTGAGTTCCCTTGAAGAGTATTGTATTGAAATTCATACAAGATGTCAAGAGGTACTATGGTAGGGGTACTGGGAAAAATTCTTCTACCTTGCATGAAACCGGTCCATATTTAATTTCCTGAACAGATTCAACTGTATTTCTGTGGTAAAATGAAAATACTGCTTTTCATTTGGTTCTGGTCTGTTAGTTCACACCGGAGTACCAGAGCAAAGAGCTAGAGGGAACAGAGGAGCTGGAGATGGAGCTGTAGCTCAAGTGGCAGAACCTGTTCCTAGGATGAACGCAGTTATGGTTTTAGTACCGAGCCTGCAGAAAAAGTTTGATTTCCTCTACAGTTTCCAACTCAATTTTCTGTGTCTTTTTTTTACTTACATTTTAGGGATGACACAACCTTAACCGCCATTGCGGTTTGTGACTCGAGCATTAACATTTGGTGAGTTATCTGTCATCTGAATGTAAATTCATTTGTGGTGTGAGTTTAGTACACAGTCTATATGACAGCTGATCGTTGTCTTCATTATTCCTCCTCCTGTATTGAAACTAAATAGAAAATGACAGCATCTGGCAGCAGATACTTGGTCATGGTCTACTGTGAATTCAAACATAGCAACCGTATCTTTATTTACCTATTCTCTACCTTATTTACTTATTGCCTACATGCAACTTTTACTGAGCCAATGGAGGTAAGAATCACAGTCAGGCACAGTGAGGTGTTCTCCGTGTTTCTGAGGTGAAAGAGCTGGTGGGCCTCTTTCATTCTCCAGAAATCTGATACTTGGACAGGCCCACTGACAGTTATGATGAGAGTCCAGCTTCTAGGCTGTTGTTCCTTGTCCTTTGGTGAGAAGCAGTTAAGAATACAGCCAAGTATGTGAAAAGAAGGAGGGAGAAGAGCAGACTTAGAAAGCTGAAAATCAGATTGTATAGTGGATTGATTTCTTCTGAAGTGAGTTACATGTACAAATGAACTAACGCATACCAATAAACAGTGTGTTAGGTTTACTAAGAGAGAAAAATTATTTGACCATGCATAAAAGCTTTCTTTTGTAGAGGTAAAAATATAAGTTCCTGCATACGAATTTCCTTTCTAGGGAAAAAAATGGAAATACCTTGTTCATTTAGCTAAATATGTAAAAGTTTCAATTTCTTCAAATTTGTCAGTGTTAGATTAACTTACTACCTTGAGTAAAAAAGTAAAACTATGATTGCACATGGTATTTGACTGTATATAATTGAATTCTCTTTAGCTTGGATAAGAATGACCCAACAGAATTTGGGACAGAAGAATTCAAGCAAAGGTCAGATATCTATAAATAGAAAAACATACATAAATATATATGTTATGAAACAGACTGATCATTTCTGGGTAGTTTCCAAATATTGTCAGTGTACCTTCTGTCTGTCATATTACTCCTTTTCATTTTGATGAGTAAATGAGAAATGAGTTGCACAAAATGTTTTGCTATTTTAGGGAGCAGTGAAGGAAAACTCCTAAACCCCCCACTCACATTGCCAGTGTATAAGATCCTAACAACTGGTTGTGTTCCTTTGGTTTGGTGGCAATGACATACAATCCTTTGCATTTATTTTGTGCTATAACAGTTTCTTCACAGGTGAAGAAATACAAGTGTCAGATCAAAGTGACTACAAGTTTGTTCGGGCCTTTCCATATTGTATTGGCTATGTCCAGTTCTTTGATGGGTATACTCTTTCTCTATATCTATTCTTTTCATTGTGAACTTCATGCCAACTTTTCAAAACTGTGGTTCTAAGGTTTGTGACACTGTGAATACTTTATGGACACCATTTATATTGTATAGACAGATGACTCCACGGCGTTATGACAAGCTCCTTACTGCTCACACCTGTGAATACAGGGTTCGTGAATAAATTTATGTTTGCAATGAAAGAGATAGGAGACTAAGAGAGAGAGTGTGTGTCCACATGTGTGCTTTAGGTAAAGGGGCTCCAAATCAGGTTTCCAGGATTAATCTGTTTTCTTGCTTATCATTGGGCCTCTGCTTCTTGATCCACACATGAAGTGCACCCTTTTGTTGATTCAGTGGAGATGTACTTCTGCAGAAAGGAATACCCTGGATGGCTTTCTATTGCTATCCTGCCTTATTTGCCCCGTCTGTAAACCAAAGGTCTGCACATCTATCTAAAATTCTGTTGAAAGCCTAATGGGAAGGGTCATTGATCAGGCAAGCCTAGGCATGAAGGATCAACATGCCATGATCATGGGAGTAGCAAGGACAGTGCTCTGAGTTCTGACCTCAGGAAAAGAAGGGTTGACAGAGACAGAAGACCTAGACACATAGTACATTTGACAGACCACCTGTGTAGAAAAACAAGGCCACAGTTTTCTAACCGAGTAGTGTTAGAACATTGTATCATTTCCTCCCACATTTTCCCACTTAATTTTTATATGTTTTGATATGTCCACAACAAGAACAGCAACTTAACAACTGTTATTGTTCCTTCAAATGAAGACATAAGTAGTGTGCGAGCTGATTTTTTTTTTTTGGTCGTGACAAGGTATAGAGGGGTTACACTTACATTCGTCAGGTAATAGGAAGATTACTTGTCACAAACTGATTCCTCTTTTTCATATTTTTTTCCCATTTCTTTTCCCCACCCCCTCCCAATCATCTTGTCTTCCCTCCTTTCCTTTCCTATTTCAAATAACCAAATAAGAACATATACAATATACTAGATAATAAAGTCAGATAAAGTCCCAATAGGAAATTGACCATAAAGAGGAAAAAGGAAAAGAGAAATAACATAGTACCTTAAAAACAACAATCACACAAAATAAAGCTCTTGGTTCCATTTTTTTAAAGTTCCTTTCATTTAGTGTAAATTGATTTTTTTGTCATCAAGTGATAAATCAGAATTGGACAGTGGTGACTTTTCAGGATACAGAGGACTACCTATGAATATAATATCATATGTAATCCAGATGTGTTTTGAAACTAAGCAGGATATGAAGAGCAGATCAAAAGAGAGTGGTTCATGGAGTGCTGTGATGTCAAGAACTAGCACCTAGAATCCCTAGGTGCCTGTCAGCTACTCACAATGAGCCAAGGTTGCAGGGAATCCTTTTCTGAAACAAAAAGGTACTCTCATTTGTCTGTAGTTCCCAGGAGGTAAGACACTGATAAAACACCAGCACAATGCAAGGGACATTTCACAATCCCTCTATCCACACTGGCAATGCCTTATCTCTGACTACTATTCCATCTTACACATCTGGAATATCAGCTTTACTACCATATCAAAGTTAGTGTGTTTTGCAATAGTATCAATTTTTTCCCATTTCCTTTAAGTAAGTTAAACTTTCTTTCTTGGTTTATCAGTCCTCTGATTGATCATTCTGGCCACTCAGCAGGCAGAGATCTGAGGATCACAGTTCAAAACCAGCCCTGGCCTGTGAGACTCTGTGAGTCTCTTACCTCCAATTAACCACTAGCAAAACCATAAGTGGTGCTGTGACTCTAGGGACAGGGTAGTAGTAGTCTTGAGCTGAAGAGCTCACGGAAAGAGCCCAGGCCTAGTGTTGAAGCCACATGAATTGAAAAAAGTAAGATATACTTTTGATTTCAATTTTGTTTTTCGATTTCTTCAGACTAGGTTAGTAGCTCAGCATCTGATCTTCTGGTAGAATATATATTCTTCAGCTAAAAGATGAAATGTTTTCAAGTGTCTTCTAAACAAATTTGGACTGTAGTAAACTTTGATGTTTTTTGAGTGATATTTTTTGTCTAACTGATCTTTCCTTACTAGCAATGGATAGAATGCATCTAATGTCATTCAAGTGTATGTCTCCTTGAAGATTTCATGCTGTTGGTTTTATAGAAGAGCAGTTTCCTGCACTATATACCTATATTGTTACAATGACTATTCATGGTTGTTGTTTTTTTGTCGGTCCTGGGGCTTGAACTCAAGGCCTGGGCAATGTGCTTGGACTTTCTCAAGGCTAGAGCTCTTCCACTTAAACCATAACACCATTTCTGGCTTTTTTCTATGTACATGGTACAGAGGAATCGAAACCGAGTCTTTCTGCATGCTTGGCCAGCACTCTACCAGTAGGCTAAACCCCCGTCCCCCCCTTTTAATACACTTATTTGAAATAGAGAAGAGGAGGGGGAAAACAAGATGGGGTTTCTATTTTTGTTAGTTTTATATATTTTAACCTGAGTTCTCCATAAAGAAAGTCTAGAGACAAGAACTTATGACTAATTTCCTTCTTTGGGTATAACACCTCAGAAAAGCAGAAATCAGGAGATATCTATGCTGCCATGGTTGTTTATCTGATATAGTTCACAAAATTTCCTGCCAGTCTTGATACTTTTCCACTGTTTACTGTGCTGTTATTTTAACTGCGTAACAAGAATTTTCTGTCATTGCTTACATTTGATTGTTTTCCAGAAATAAATTCCTCCATTCCATACTCACTCATGAAATGCGAGTTTAGTGGGCAGTGTATCATTGAGTCAAGGTTAAATTCATTATATTTAAACCATTAAAACCATTGGCATCTTTCATTAAAGAGAATAGTCCGTATCACCCAAATTCTGCTTGATCATAAGGGACATATTGCTCACATTTCTTTTTCTTTACTGTATCCTTGTTTCTTTCCTCCTTTGTTTTTTGGAGAAAGTGTAGAGAAAGTTTTATTCTCTTCTTCTTTGTGTATCTGGCCTATCAATTTACTCTTTACTACTGGCAGTAGTTAACTTAATGAACAACAGGAAGCATATGGTTAAAAGATTTAATAATCAGTAAAATCTGTGTGGGTGCAGAATTTACACTCTAACTTTCCAAGTGATACATGCCTTCATGTGCATATATGGTAAAACTAAGAAACTGTTGTTAAGTAAGGGACAGTTCCACTATTAGTAATCATTAACAACATACTTTCATTCGAATCAAACTGATGACCTAGCTTCATTTATCTACTGATTTTAATTACTTATATGTATACTGAAGTATGAGGTATCAGTGTTATAGCAGTAGAGAAAATTGATCACTTCATGTATAAAGTAGGTAGCTATTTGACTGAAAATGTAGAGTATAGTTGTGCCTTATGATGAGACTTTCTTATCCTGGAAGAAGTGTCTGTAGAATGTTACGTGGGATCTAGCACTGAAATGTGAGTTCAAATCTAGGAAGACTCTCTGAATATATATATATATATACATATATATATCCACACATATTTCTAAAGGCAGCATGAAGGAAAGAAATATATTTGTGCGTACACCAACAGATGTCAAAATGTGAAATAAGAAGTATGGGAAGCAACTAAGACACAGGCATGACAGCCCAGCTACTGAGAGACAAATGTACATCTTTCTTCCTTCTTTGTAACAGCTAGGGTAAGGGAGGAACAGGTCATGAGGAGAATTTCTTCTAGTCATTATGTCAGCTACACTTCCCAAGATGTTACAAATGCAGTCAACCAAAGGATAGAATCCTTTCTGGAACAAAGCAGTGGCATTCTAAATAGGAATATCGGCAGGAAACCCTATGAGATTCTTATCCAGTTTACTTCCCGAAAGCCAGAAGTATGGCTCAAGTGGTAGAGTATTCATCTTAATAGAAAAAGCTAAAGTAGAACACCCAGGCCCTAAGAGGAAACCCAATAGTACCTGCAGAGAAACATAATAAGAAAGAGAAAGAAGGAAGTCCACCTCCCTAGCAGAGACAGTCACATGCTTGATGTGAATGGATGGAAAGAGATATTCCAATATGGCACCCAAAAGGAAGCAAATGTAAATGTACTCCTATCTGGCAAAGAAAACTTGAAAGTATTACAACATGAAAGTCATTTCATTTTGCTAAAGACACTGTATTGATTAACAACAAAAGGCAACTAATCCTCAATGCACCCAATTTGACACAACAGACATCGCTGAACATAAATGAGTTGATGGATCCCAACCATGTTAGATCCTTTCCAAAGAATCCGCAAGAAACCAGATTTAACTGAAGACCCAGAGCCAAAGGTAGCACATATCTGCAGAATATTCCATCCAGCAGTCCCAGAATAAGTATCATCCAGGCAACCCCAAGCTTTCCCCAAAGGAAATAATATTTAGAGCATAGAGGCAGCATTATTCTCTTTTTTCCTTTTCCTTTCTCTAATACTCCTCCGTAGTAATTCTTCAAAGAGGTTTCTTGGCAGAGTCTAAAGGAAGTCTTAACAGGACATGTAAGAAAAGATAATATTACCATGTGCTATCATACTATGGTGGAATTCAACTAGAAATAGACATGGAAGTAAACAATAGAAGAAATTAAAATACATAGAAATGGAACAAAAATCTGAATATTTAATGGGTTATGGAAGAAAGAAAGGAGGGACATGTAATCAAATGTAGAAAATCATTGGAGCCTCTGACTATATATTTTGGTTTCATTCTTTAGCGATATTTTATCTGATACCTCAACTGAACTTGACAAAGGAACCAACAATGAAGGGTAAGGTCCAAATAAACATACAATGTCACCCATGTGTATTTATGCATATTTACATGTATGTAAGTACAGTCATCCATGAAAGGACAGTCACAGAAAAGAAAGTAATTGAGATTAGGGACCCGTAAGTGTAGATGACAATTGAAGGTCTTTGATATTTTTCTAATTTACTTTGGCCATAATATCAGTAGTTCCTTTCTAAAATGTTAGCTATTTCTAAGAAGAAATATCAAGAATGTTTCTTGTTCCTAATCTATTTTAATGGCCAAAAACAATTTAATGTTTTGCTGTAAGATTTAGCAGGTTAAGAAACTTCTTTCTATTGAATTTGTTTTCTCTAGCTAGAGGATGGTTATCTCCCTCTCCCTCTCCCTCTTCCTCCCTCTCTCCCTCCCTCCGTTCCTCCAGAATTAATGAGTAAAGGCTGGTCATTACTGGGTTTTAATTTGATATGTATTATCCAAAAATGCCTTACTTCTAAGTTCACGTTCAGGCCTAAACAAAAATTGACACAGTTATGTGCTGGATGTCTATTTCAGGAGATGGTGATGAAAAGACCAGAGAATCTTTTCATGCCGTATTCATCCCTGATGTGTCTCCTTCAATTGCTGTGGGAAGGAGACTGGTTAAAATATAATGACTAGGATATCAGATGTTCATGGGAGACGTGACAGCTGAAGACACCTCCCTCATACCATTTGTGATTTATTTAGGGGATGAGAAGGCTTTTACCATCAAGTGAGGGTTAGAATTTTATGTGAATGTGAAATACTACTAAATAGTAAAAGCATGTCTGTGCGATCATTCCAACATATATTCTGGATATTAATGCGAATAACTCATGAAATACAAATCCTTTTTATCACTCAGAGAGGCTGGATGGATAGAGAACAATAGTGCCAGCATGGAGGGAAGAGAGAAAGCAGAAATGTAGGTGGTAGATCAGCTTGATTAATTCCATAGCAAGGGAAATGGAAGATAAGGAAACCCATAAAAACAGTGCTACCAGTGGTTTAGGAAAAGAATATTTCAGTCTTGCATAAGTGGTTGTTTAGCATAGGTGAACGTTTCATTGACGTGAGAGGCCATATTTTTAGGAAAGCACACGAAATACCCCCTTGCATATACAGTATATGTAGAGTTAGTTTTCAGGCAGTTATTGCTATTTGGGGAGAAAAAGTAGGTTTTGAAATTCTCACAGTATTTGACTGTGTGCAATTTAATTATTGATGTTGATAATAACTAACAGGATGCACATGGATGCACACAAGACAGCCCTAAGTGGTCAGATACCCAAATGTCGACAGACTTGTGTAGAAAGCTGTACAGAGACTAAGCACCATGTTTGTGGGAACCATTTGGAAGGTCAGGGAAGTGCAATTTTTTGTGCCATTCTTTCTTTTTGCAAATTGGGTGAAGGATTGAGACTCCAGAAGGAGAGGGAGTTCTCACTGTCCTGGTTAGCAGTGGAGAGTTCTCTGCTTCTGGCCTGCCACCCATTGGTACTCTCTGCAAGTAAGTCAGTAAAGACATCCACGATTGTTGAAAATAAGAAGGGAATAGGAGGAAGAGAGGAAGCAGAATATTGACTGTGACCTCTGGGTTGAGCGCCCTTGAATTGCATTGCATTGAAAGTCATACAAGATGGCATTAGGTACTGTGGTAGGGCGAACAATTCTTCTATCTTGTGTAAAAACTTTACTTTTCTAAGTTCCATATTTAAGTTCCTGAAGAGATTCAAATCTATTCTATTGTAAAATGGAAATACTGCTTTTCATTTAAGTACAGGTCTCCTACTTCACACCATAGTACCAGAGCAAATAGCTAGAGGGAACAGAAGAGCTGGAGATGGCGATGTAGCTCAAGTGGCAGAGCATGTTCCTCAGATGAACACAGTTATGGTTTTAGTACACAGCCTTGTAGATACAGTTTGATTTCTTCTAAATGTTCCAACTGATTTTCTGTGGCTGATTTTCTATTATTTTATTTTTTAGAGATGACACAGCATTAACTGCCATTGCAGTTTGTGACCCAAGCATTAACATTTGGTGAGTTGAATTTTCTGTCATCTGAGTGTAAATTCACTTCTAGGGTGAGGTTAGTACCCAATCTATATGACAGCTGATCAGTGTCCTCATGTATTCCTTCTCTTGTATTGAAACTAAATTGAAAATGATAGCGTCAGGCAGCAGAGACTTGGTCATGGTATACTGTGAAGTAAAACATAGTAACCGTATCCTTATTTACCTATTCTCTACCTTATTTACCTATTTCCTGCAACTTGTACTGAGACAATGGAGGAGAGAGTCCCAGTCAGGAACAATGAGGTGGTCTCAGTGTTTCTGAGGTGAAAATGCTGGTGGGCCTCTTTCCTTCTCTAGAAATCTGGTACTTAGTAGACAGGCTCATTTTCAGGTATGATGAGAGTCCAGCTTTTAGGCTGTTGTTTCTTGTCTTTTGGTGAGAAGCAGTTAAGAAATCAGCCAAGTTAGTGACAGGAAGGAGAGAGAAGAGCAGACTTAGAAAGCTGAAAATCAGATTGTATAATGGATTGAGTTCTTCTGAAGTGAGTTGCATGTACAATTAAACTACATGATACCAATAATCAGTGTGTTAGGTTTAGTAAGAGAGAAAAATTCTTTGACCGTGCATAAAAGCTTTCTTTTGAAGTGATAAATATGTAAAAGTTTCCATTTCTTACAAATTTGTTAGTGTTAGGTCAACTTACTACCTTAAGTAAAAAAGTAAAACTATGATTGCACTTGGTATTTGACTGTATATAATTTAATGCTCTTTAGCTTGGATAAAAATGATCCAGCAGAATTTGGGACAGAAGAATTCAAGCAAAGGTCAGATATAGACATATACATCAATGTGTATAAGTATATGTTAGGAAACATATTGATCATTTCTGGGAAATTTCCAAGTATTGTCAGTGTATCTTCTGTCTGTCATATTATTCCTTTTTCATTTTGATGAATAAATGAGAAATGAGTTACACAAAAGTGTTTTGCTATTGTAGGGAGCAGTGTATTAGGTTTACTAAGAGAGAAAAATTCTTTGACCATGCATAAAAGATTTCTTTTGAAATGATAAAATGTAACTCCCCTACCCCAAATCAAATTCCTTTGTTCATTTAGCTAAATATGTAAAAGTTTTGATTTCTACAAATTTGTTAGTCTTAGATTAACTTACTACACTGAGTGAAAACGTAAAACTATGATTGCACATTGTATTTGATTATCTATAATTTAATTCTCTTTAGCTTGGATAAAAATGACCCACCAGATCTTGGGATGGAAGAATTCAAGCAAAGGTCAGATATCTACAAGTAGATAAACATACATAAATATAAATGTTATGAAACAGATTGATCATTTCTGGGTAGTTTCCAAATATTGTCAGTGTACCTTCTGTCTGTCAGATTGCCCCTTTTCCATTTTGATGAGTAAATGAGAAATGAGTTGCACAAAAGTGTTTTGCTATTGTAGGGAGCAGTGAAGGGAAACGCCTAAAACCCCCCACATTGCCAGTGTATGAGATCCTACTGCAACTGGTTGTGTTCCTTTGGTCTGATGGCAAAGACACAGAATCCTATGCATTTATTTCCTGCCATAACAATTTCTTCACAGGTGAAGAAATACAAGTGTCAGATCGAAGTGGCTACATGTTTGTTCGGTCCTTTCCATATTCTGTTGGCTATGTCCAGTTCTTTGATGACTATAGACTTTCTGTAGGCCTAGACCTTAAATTATACATATTATGTTCATTGTGCATTAATGCCAGCTTTTCAAAACTGTGGTTGTAAGGTTTGTGACAGTGTGAGTACTTTATGGGCACCATTTCTATTGGATAGACAGATGGCTCCACAGCATTATGTCAAGCTCCTTACTGCTCACATCTGTGAATACAGGTTTCGTGAATAAATTTATGCTTACAATGAAAGAGGTAGGAGACAGAGAGAGAAAGATCGATTATGTCCACACGTGTGTGGCAGAGTGGCAATACTCTGATACTATGGCTTCAAGTCAGGGCTCCAGGAATATTTTACTTTCTTGTTTATCACTGAATCTCTTCTTCCTCATTCACAAATGCAATGCATTTTGCTCATTCAGTGGAGATGGACTTCTGCCAGAAGGAATACTCTGGAAGGCTTCATATTGCTATCCTCTGCTGTTCACCCCCACTGTAGACAGAATCTCACCTGTGAACCCAAGTCTACACATCCATCTACCATTCTGGTGAAATCCTAAGGGGAAGTGTCATTGAACAGGCAAGCCTTAGGTAGGAGGGATCACCATGCCATCACCATAGGAGTTGCAAGGACAGGGCTCTGAGTTCAGAGTTCAGTACTGGAGAGAAGTTTTGGCAGAGACAGAGGAGATAGAGGCATAGTACATTTGACAGAGCATCTGTGTAGCATGCACAAGCTATGGTTTTCTAACCTAATATTGTTATAAATACAACATTCCTTCCCACATTGTCCTACTTAATTTTTATATGTTTCAATTTGTCCACAGCAAAGACAGCAACTTAACCACGGCTGTTGTTCATTCAAACGAAGACATCAGTACTGCGTGAGTTAATTTTTTTTTTATTTTGGGGATCATGTATAGAGTGCTTACACTTATTTTCCTCAGATAGCAGGTGAATTTCTTCTCACACATTGATAGCCCTGTTTATGTTTTCATCCCATTTCCCTTCCCCTACACCTTTCCAATCAACTTGCTTTATCCCCTCCCTCTTCTATTTCAAATAAACATATGTAATGCTCCAGGTAAATTTTCAGATACAATAACAATATGAGATTAACAATTAAGGGGAAAAAGGAAAAGAGAAATAACATAGTACATTAAGAACAACTATCACACAAGGTAAAGCTCTTGTTTCTGTATTCTAGAATTTTTTTTCATTTACTGTAAGTTGATTTTTCATCTAATTGATAAATCATTTTGGAAAATGATGGCTTTTCAGAGCACACAGGACTGCCTGTTCATATCACACATAATCATGACATGTTTTCAAACTAAGTAGAAAATGATAGAGCAGATCAAAAGACAGTGGTTCTTGGTGTGCTGTGAAGACAAATACTAGCACCCAAAACCCTTAGATTATCATATCTCATTATAGGCCCAAATTGTCACCATACCATGAACAAAGGAGTAGCAAGGACAGGGCTCTGGGGTGAGATCTCAGTAGTGGCAGGAGTGGCAGGGACAAAAATGGTACAGATGAAGCTCTGTTGGCAGCATTTTTGTGTTGCATTCACAAGACCTTAGTTTCCTAACTTAGTGTTCTGGAAAAAAAATGCATGATTAATTCTCACATTTTCCCAGTTAATTATTATGTGTGTTTAATATGTCCACAGTGAGGATAGTGGCTTAAGAGCTGTTATAGTTCATTCCAATGAAGACATCAGTAGTTGGTGAGTTGATTTTTTTTGTCATCTAAGTGATAACTCATGTTGCACAATGATACCTTCAGGGTACACAAGCACTGCTTATCGATATTGAATGTAATCATGATGTGTTTTGAAACTCAATAGAAATGATAGAACCTGTCCAAAGACACTTGCTCATGGTGTGCTATGAAGGCAACTACTAGCACCCAAAATTCTTAGATTATCACGGTGCCTGTCAGCTACTCCGAATGTGGCAAGGGACATGGGAATCCTTTGCTGAAACCAAAAGTAGGCCTAGCAGCAGTAGCTAAGAGGTGATCCTTCCTTCTTTTGAATGCTTAATCCCTGAAAGGCCCACATTCATACTGAAGGGGAGCCTTACTTCTAGACTGCTTTTTCTTACTCCTATCTGAAGAGCAGGAGCAGCAGCAGGGAATATTATATGATATGTAAGTCTTGAGTTCTTCTGAAGTGAGTTGAACATGAACAAGACGTCATTATCTACTAGAGTAGGTAGATTTGTTGGGTTATGGTATACTTTTCTTTCTCCCTCTCTCTCACTTTTTATTTTTTATTTTTCTTTTTGGTAATCCATTGGCTTGAACTGGGTGCTGTCCCTAAGTTCATCAGCTCAAGGCTATTAGTGCTCTACCGCTTGTGCCACAGCGCCACCTTGGATTTTCTGGTGGTAAATTGGACATAAGAGTCATGGATTTTCATGGCTGGGTTGGCTTTGAACCATGGTGCTCAGATCTCAGCCCCTGAGAGATTTGTGGATCACTTTTGTTTCTAAGACCATTGAAGCGTTGGAGAATGACTCAGTCATGACAATATGCTTCAAGTACATTGTTAACATTAGTAACATATTCCTCTAGAAAACATGACGTTTCCAACTTGTGAGTCTGTAATTGATTGGACCAAAGGAGCAGATCCGATGTGCAGAACAGTAAAAGAAACAAAAATAGAGGTTACTGAGTCTTCACAGAACTGCATGTATAAGATCAAGATCATGCATGCATCCCTGATAGTTCAGAGCCCTGTCATTGTGAAATTAGCACTGTGTCTTGCTCTGCCACCATGCAAGACTTGTTCTTATCCAAGTCTGTTACACACTGAAAAGGCTCGACCTCGTGCCACACATAGTATTAGAGCAAGGTAGATATTTATAATGATGGCAATAAAAAGTTGGCACAAGGAGTGGAGAACCTGGAAGTTAACTAGGAAGAAAGAGGAAATTTGGACTGAGAAAACAGAGGGCCATTAGGGAGAAAACACAAAAAGCTAAGAGCACTGCTTTCACTTAGTTGTAAGTCACGAACATAAAGATTTTGTTCTATCTAATCATCTCAGATTAAATTTTTCCCTTCCCCTAATACTCACACTTATTTGCATGGAAAAGTGGTTGATAAGTTTCAAAGTGATGGATTGACATGGGAATAAATGTTCAATAGAGGGACTACACAAAAGTTCCTTGCTCCAACAGTCACTCTGATGATTTCCCCAGCATGTGAATGGAGGACACTGAAGTTTTCAGATCAGAAATGAGTCTGTAGCTACTTTTTCTCATCTAACTGTAGTTACTTGGAAAAACTGGAGGTTTTGATTAGATGTGAGGAAGGTCATGGATAGTCGACGAGCCCGCCTTCCCCTTAGTGATTTGAGGCCAAATTTCTTTGGTGGCTTGGTGAGTAATGTGGTTGTTTTCTCTTTTGGAGATGACCTTGCACCTGTCCTCCTTAATGACACACTGAACTAGAAACACACTCACTCCCAGAATGCCACTCATGCTAACTGTCATTTTTGTGTCATCAAGTGTATTTCTTCATGGTCTGAAACTGTAAGGTTGCATTTATTTCAAATCAACGTGAGAAGAGAACCAGTTATAGGGAAAAACAGTGCATGAATGTAGGACCTGCATCAGAATTTGACCCAGAATTTGAACTCTTCCGTATTCATGTGATATGTGACCATAGGTGTTTTTGTTACTTTAGCACAACTGCACATGATCCTTGTCCAGCACCTGATGATGGCAATGTGACAGAAAGGTAAGATATAAACCAAGACAAGTGTAGAGGTGGAAGTTTATGTTCATATTATATATATATATAGATATATATATATGTACAGACACATGTACTCATAAGTATGCACATACACATGGCTGGAGCTGAGCACTTGGACACAAAGAAACACCAACACCATGAAAGGACTGGTGGCAGGCGTGATGCAGCGCATGGCAGAAAGTAAAGATCCTGTGTTGGAACACCAGTGCTGCTAGGAAAATGAAAGAAGCATACATCAGGAAGGGTCAGCCTGTCACACATGCCTCTCACATGGCTGTGTGGTGAGTGGAAGTTGGATGTGATCTCATTTAGAAGCCTGCTTGGGAAGGCACTTATCTCAAGCCGTATCATTTTTATTCTAATTAAATGGTGACCAAATTCACTTATCTTCTGATTTTAGCTACTAATATGTATGGTGTCATATGAAGTAGCAATATGACATGAGCAGTGAAAATCGATTGGTTCATATGTAATCAGTTTTTTGACTGAAAGCTTATGCTAAAAAAGAATCCTTTGTGGAGCAAAGTCGAGGATCACACATAAGCTCTTCTTTAACCAGTCCTAGGTCATCTTGTGAGCCTGTCTGCCTAATTCCACATTATGGTGAGAGTTTTATGAATATGACGATACTTTTTCTTCCTATGGCATTTTGTCATCAGGGTCATGTAGTTTGGTTTCTCTTCAGATTTTATAAATCTTTCACTTTTTAATAAAGATACTTTTATAATACTATTTTCTGAGGTCCTCATTGCTAGCCTATAAAGTCCTATTGTAGTAAAAATAAGAAGTTCAACAATACATCTTTCGGCATTTTGCTGCTGTTGTTAATCCATGGTCTCAAGGTACTCTGAGCTCTCCTGGAATGATCTTTCTTCTCCTGCGTTCAGTGTGCATTGATTACAGGCATGCAGAACTATAACCAGGTTGAAATCTTCTGTCTTCACAGGCCTGATATGATCAATTAGAATCATTTTCTAGAACAGATGACATGGTAGATTACTACCTGTAAAGTTTAGAAGATCAGCTTGCTAGTTAAACATTAATTATAACTAACTTGACCCAAACTGACATGGTTTCTTTTGCATTCCTTTTTATTCTTTAGCAAAACTGAAGTAGAAACCAAAAGAGTACCTACAAGTGGATTACCAATTAAAATGTAAGATAGAAAGTACAGTGTGTGTGTGTGTGTGTGTGTGTGTGTGTGTGTGTGTGTAAAGAAGCAAACATGGAGATCACTGTATTGGCATCCAAGTGTCCATAGATTTCTTTCAACACTGTTCTTAAAGTCTTCTCACAATTAAGATTTTTTAAAAGAATTATTCTTTATTTTTCAAAGAATTTTATTTTGAAAAGGTATACAGACTTGTTTATTTGCCTCATATTCAGAACAAAAAGAGCAAGGGCCCCACCCACTGATGCTGGTTGAGATGGAAGTGTAGCATTCCTGCCATTCTTACTGGCCCACAGCAATGGGAGAAAAGCCTGCTGTCAGGAGCAATAGCTCCTTAGTGTTCTGAGGCATGTAGAGACATAGGCTTTCTCATGTTTTCTGGGGTTCCGTGTCTTCACACTTGGTTATTTTTAAATTAGCTGCACTGCTCCAGAAGCAATCAGAGGAACAATACTGGATCGAGTGTTGGGAGTCCTCATCCAATCCATCTGCTCATGTGATTCGGGTTCTACCAATCTATTTTATTGCTGTTCTTTTACTCTCAGAAGCACATATGAGTCTGGATCTAGTTTGGTAACTGCCCTCTAGAGGTTCACCTTCTGTAAGTTGGGAGGCATGTGCTTTAAGGTGACATTTTTAAGATAAGTGTCCTTGTGAGCCATGTGCTCTTTGGTGAAGGGAAATTCCTCTGGAGAAAGGCTGCAAGGTTCCCCTTCAGGATCCTGTCTTCTCCTTCTCTAGAATGTGAGGGAAAAACTTCTCTATCATTGTGAGTCAATACTGCAAGCAGCTGCTAAGGACATAACGGATTCTCTCCATCTCCATTTGACGTATACTAACCTTCAGATCTCCCTTTTTGGCTCTTTTGAGATTTTCTTCCATGTGATCCAGCTGTTCTGTGACGCCTTCTACAATTTCACACTTGCTCTCCAGAAGTTCAGGAGCAAATTTTGCATCCTCCAGGCCTGCTCCAACCTTTCCATGAGCTCTGCAAGAGTTAGGACCACCTCCTCACTGAGTCTTGCCCTATGAAATCCAGTTCCTCTGTCATCTTCTCTGAAACCAGGAACCTCACCTCCCGCCATCCAACTCCCGCACTCCTGCACCAAGATTTTGTTTTTAACTTTAGACTCTAGATATATTTATGGCTATTTTCCCCATAAATTTATATATCTTAGTTTACTCTAGAAGATGACAAGACAGCTTCCCCCCAGTAAAACCCTGTCCTAGGTAAATTTGCTTTACTTAGGTAGCAAGAGGATAACATTAAACATGGAAGCTTTAATTTGTGGCACTGAATAATGGCCTAAACAGCGCACCCTTCAGAAAGTACAATTAATGACCCACCTAGCTTTTCAGCAATACAAGCATGTTGAGGTCTTCCAGCCCATTTGCTTGACATTCGTGTTTTATGCCTTGAAGCTTCTTTGTAATGGCATGGAGTTCACACAGATCATTTGACTTTTTTTGCTCCCACAAAAATATCAACTCTTCTAGAATTTGTAGTTTCAAAGCTTGCATCATACAAAGCATAGTGACAACCTGTTTCAAGAAGCACTCCCCCAAAATGCTTGAAAGGATCAGTTATGGTAACACCAACATCTCCATCCAAAATTACTTTGCCTTCTTCAACAATGATGTAAGTTTTGTCTGCAATGAGACAAAAAAGGACAACCTTCTTCCTTTTCTTGCTTTATTCTGGTGTGGAGAATTTTTAAACTTCCATGTCATAGAAAATGTGACACACTTCAGCAACTTGCACTCTAGAGGCCATCTTGGCTGGGGTGGTCACAGGGACTGGAAGGGCTGGGAAGGGAGACGGCCAGTGTCTAGACTTCAGAGCATTTTCCTCACTGAAGCGGGCATTAAGATCTTTACAGACTATTCCTCTGTCTTTGGTTTGAGATAGGATATGTGTAGCAAGTCATTTAAGTGTCTAGCATGGGCAAGTTCTTGGGTCCAATCCCCATTACAATGCAAGAGAAAGACAATTGGACAAAGGGAAGACATAAAAGATGAAGACACAGAAGAAAAAGAGTAGGGGGAGAAAGTGGCAGGAAGAGGAGAAGAAGGGGGAGGAGGGAAGGGGGGAGTGATTTTCTTATTGAGGGAATCATCATTCCTACATTTGTCACTTAGATACTTCATGTGGACTCTCTCAGGGAGAATAAAGTTCTCTTAAGTTTTACAAAGCAGTAGTGATTTAATTATTTTATTTGGAGGTAATAGGATGTAGGAGGCTCCACTGTTTTCTGAAGACTCTTTAGCAGAAAACAATGAAACTAAAATCCTAGAAGTATTCATTATCCTGCCAGAGTGCTTCTGCTATGGTGCTTCTACCAAGTGAAGTGAGGGCCACAATTCTAATCCCAAGGATCGAGCTCCTGCCTCAGGACTATGGTTTCTGAATCCTATCTGAGACAGAAGAGTCAAGATGATGCTGAAGAATGGATGAGATGAAGGAATCAGCAAACTGTGTGGATTGAGGGCATTTACACCTCCAAACTACAGCTGATTGAAAAGACAAATCAATGTTGTCACTGACATTTGATTTGATTGTGAATGCCACAGCTCAAGTCTTGAGTCATCTCACTTTACAGTTAATATATTTCATGAAAAAATTATCAAGTATCACTGGGTGCCATTGGCTGACCCCTGCAATCCTAGCTATTCAGGAGGCTGAGATTTGAGGACTGCAGTTCAAAGTCACCAAAGCACAAAACTCCAGGAGACTCTAATTAATCATCAGAAAACTGGAAGTGCAGCTATGGCTCCAGGAGCATAGCACAAGCTTTGAGCTGAAGACTTCTGGGAGAGCAGCCAAGCCCTGAGTATAAGACTCTGGACCAACGCCCACCGCATTCTCCCCCAAAATCAAGTATCAAGCCAGGTGAAGGAAAAAGAAAGAAAGAAAAAAGACAGACAGAGAGAGACAGATAGAGACAGACAGAGAGACAGAGACAGAGTTGGGGAAAGGGAGGGAAGAAGGAAGGATGGAAGGAAGGGAGTGAAACTAAGAAAGAAAGGAAATAAAAGAAAAAAATAAACAACTAGTCTGAGTGGGTGGTCTACTATTAGATTGCCTATCTAGCACACAGGAAACCCCAGGTTTGATTCCTAGGTACTACATGCACATAGAAAAACTCAGAAATGCTGCTATAGTGGTAGGTTGTGGTAGAGGGATAGATTGCAACAGCTCAAGGACAGTGCCCACACCCTGAGTTCAAGACCCAGGACTAGAAGGACAAAACCAACTAAAGAAAGCAAAACAGCCAAAAAACTCAATGTTCAGTGTTTCATCTCTGTGAAGACATATCAAGACTTTATAGGGCTGTGAGAGAAGCTCCATCAGGAATGATGAAGGAACTTGTGAAGGCCTGGGGCACCCACCTAACATCGAGACAACACTACCTGAGAGGGAAGAGCACTTGTAGGATTCTTAGCTTCACTGAACTTTCTGAAGTCACCTCTGCTTCCTGCCTACCACTACCTCATGCTGTTCCAAATGCGATTGTCTTTATGTAGCCACCCCAAGAAGAGTCTTATATCTAAACAAATGATAAATTCCAGGAGACAGGAGACTCACCTAAGAATTCTCCATGTGTGTGTTTTTATACATATACATATACATATATATATAGGCACTGCTTTGCTGAAATTATGGAATCATGTATACTTTGTACCTCATGAACACTATACACCTGGTACTTTTTACCTCAGTCAAGGTAGATGACACAGATTCTGGGCAATGGTGCCTCATGCCTGTAATGGTCAGTACTGTTGAGATCTCATGAAGACCATGGTTCAAAGACAGCATAGGCAGGAATTGTATGAGATTGTGATTTCCATTTAACTTGCAAAAAGCTGAAAGTATGGCTCAATGGTAGAGTACCAGAATTGATTGAGAAACCTAAGGAAGAGCAACCAATCCCTAAGATGAAGCCCTAGTAGTTCCAGCACAAAAATATCCCCAAAAGAAGTTCACCTCCTTAGCAAAGACAAGTACAGGTTGAAGTGAAAGGATGGAAAAAGGTATTCCCAGAATGGAGCTGAAAAGGAAGAAAATGAAAATGTATTTCTATGTAACAAAGAAAACTTGAAAATAATACAAGATGAAAGTGACTTCATGTGGCTAAGATACTGCAATGATTAGCAACAAAAAGGCAGCTAAGCCTCAATGCACCCAATTTCATACAACAGACACTACTGCACATAAATGAAGAGATAGATGACAACCATGTTCGAACCTCTCCATAGAATCCACAACCGATTCAACCGATGACATATAGCCAATGGAAGCACATATCTGCCTAATAGTCCACTCAACAGTCACAGAATAAGTATCATCCCAGCACTCCCCAAGCTTTCTCCAAAGGAAATAACATTTACAGCACAAAGGCAGAATTGTTCTTTTCCTTCTCTATTACAATGTAATTATACGAACGGTTTTCTTTGTAGAGTATAAAGGAAGTCTTAATAGATACACATAAGAAATGATTGGGGGAGCTCTGTTTAGTCTTTTGAAGAAATGCCATACTGCTTTCCATAGTGGTTGAAGGAATTTGAACTCCCACCAACAGTGGAGTAATGATCCCCCCTGTCCACATCCTCTCCAGTATCTGTTGTTATTAGATTTCTCAATCAAGGCCATTCTAACTGGAGTGAGGTGAAACCTTAGAGTTGTTTTGATTTGCATTTCTTTTATGGCCAGAGATGTCGAGCATTTCTTCATGTGTCCATAGGCCATTCATATTTCTTCTTCAGAGAAGACTCTTACGTCTTTGGTTCGTCTGTTTACTAGATGGTTGTTTCTTTGGAGATTAGTTCTGAAGTGATTCATTTTTTTGAGCTGTTGATACATTTTAGATATGAGGCCTTTGTCTGTTGTATGGTTAGTGAAGATCTTCTCCCACTCTGTAGGTTGTCTAGTTAATTTTCTAGCTATGTCCTTTGCCATACAGAAGCCCTGCAGTTTAACGCAGTCCTACTTCTCTAGACATAGAGCTCCCCTATGATCCAGCAATTCCACTATTTGGCATCTACCCAACCATCCAGAAACAAGGACATACTAAAGCCACTAGCACAATGATGTTCATTGCAGCACTATTTACCATAGCAAAGAATGGAACCAACCCAGATGCCCCTCAGTTGATGAGTGGATCAACAAGATGTGGTATTTATACACAATGGAATTCTATGCTGCTGTCAGGAAGAACAACATCGCCCCATTTGGAAGGAAATGGAAACACTTAGAAAAAATCATATTAAGTGAAGTAAGTCAGACTCAAAGGAACATAGGCTCTATGGTGTCCCTCATTTTCATAATCAGTAGAAACCTTGAGCTCCCCTAGCAGAGATATACAATAGAACAAAACCTAGATACATAAGTCCATGTCGTATGACACTAAATGAAAGGACCTCCAGGATATAGAAACAAAAGCCATATAATGAGTGATTGTTGTCCTTAATGTACTGTTATCTCTCATCTCTTTTGCTGTCCCTTGGTTATCTCATATTGTTACAGTATTTCACCTTGTTATCTGATATATTGTATATACGTATATTAGGTTATTTGAAAACAGATAGGGAAGGGGGGAAAACAAGATAATGTTCCGGGGGGAGGGGAGGGAAATGGGGACCAAGACATGAGAAAGGGTATCAATGTATGTGAAGTGATGCACCTTCAATCTGGTGAATATAATGTAACCCTTCTATTAATTACAAAAAATATATGGGAAAAAAGAAATGATTGTATTACTGCATGCTATCATCCCATGATGGAATTCCAGTAGAAATAGACAGCTAGATAAACTACAGAATATATTGAAATACATAGAAGTAGAACAAAACATTTTTGAACGGTTGGTTGATGGTTATTGGAGAAATATGGGGGGATATGTAATCAAGTCTAGAAGATACCTGACAATGTGCTTTGTTTTCATCCTGTAGCGATATCTTGTCTGATACCACAACAAAACGTGATGAACTTAACAACAATGAAGGGTATGTTCTGAACATATATGCACCACTCACCTAGGTATACTTATAGATATTAACATGAATGTAGGTACAGACACACATGAAAGTATAGTCAAAGAAAGGAAAGTGATTTAGATTAGAGAACTTTCTTGGAAGTATTGATGACAACACAGGATTTTTGATATTTTTCTAAGATGCATTGGATGTAATATCTGCAGCTACCTTTCTCAAACCTTAGCTGTCTTAAGAATAAATATCAAGAATTCTTCTTATTCCTAATGTATTGTGGTGGCCAAAGCCAATTCAGTGTTTTGATGGAAGCCCCAGCAGGGTAAGAAACTACTCTGCAGGTGCTCCATTATCTCCAGCTAGAGGATACAACACCAGCATTGATCCTCCTCCTCCTACACCACCACCTCCTCCTCCTCCTCCTCTTCCTCCTTCTTCTTCCCCTTTCTCTCTCTCTTTCCCTCTCACCCTCCCTCCCTTCCTCTCTCTCTCCCTCCCCCCTCTCTCTCTCCCTCCTCCCTCCCTTCCTCCCTCCCCCCTCTCTCTCTCCTTCCCTCCCTCCCTCCCCCCCCTCTCTCTCAGAATGAAAAAAGACTAGTCCTTAGGGAAGTTTTAATTTGAAATATGTTTTCCTATAATGGCCCACCTCCAAGGTGTATTTCAAGCCTTAAACAAAATCCTGCCCAACTACGTGTCAGATGTCTATATCAAGAGATGATGATGAAGACAGGAGAATCTTTTTGGGCCTGTGTTTATCCCGATGTATCTCATTTCATTGCTCTGGGAATGGGGTTGGCCAATATATAATGACTTGACTAGGTTTCCAGTTGTTCATGGAGAACTGACAGCTGGGGACAGGCCCCTCATATTGTATGTGCTTTATTTAGTGGATGAAAAGTCTTTTACCATCAAGTCAGGGTTAGAATTTTATGTGAGAGGTAAATATTACACTAAAGATTCAAAACTTGGTGTATGGTATAGGTATGTTTGTTTCCTCATATATTCTGGATGTGAAGGTGAAAAACTCATGAAACATAAATGTAAATATTTTAGTTGTTTATTAAAAGCATTTCATTATAAAACTGGTGTAGAATATCCCTATATCCCTTTAAATTGATATTATACAGGACTTTGGTTTTGGTTAATCTTGTACAATGCATGTACTTTTGTTTGGAGTTGCACCAAAGTTTTGGTTCCTAAGACCAACAGATTACTCTTTTCCTAAAAAGGTAAAAAAGCCATATGAAGAGAGACAAAATGTGACTGATTTTATTTTTATTCACATTTTACAGCAACCACATGCAGAAAATTGCAAATAAAATTCTACTGTCTCTATCATTCAGGTGGGTAAGACTGTAGAAATACAAGCAATGAAGTATGTATATAAAATATAACATCAATATTTGAAGTGAAAAGAATCTAAGAAAGTCCAAACTGAGCAACAAGAGTTTCTACTGTTAAGATGTTGAAAAATAACCCATGTGTGCCTTCATACTATAATGCAATTGATCTTGGAAAATTGTCTTAAGCTGGTCTTATAACTCAGAAAAAAATGGCATTTAAGCAAGTCAATGTAATGACATATGGCTATGTGTTTTTCTACTCATGAAAGTAAGTAAATATAAGTTGGGTGCTGGTGGCTCACATCTCTAATCCTTGCTGAAAGCTGAGGATTACCACTGGAAGCCAGCTTGGACAGGAAAGTTCTTGAGATTCTTATCTCAAATAAATGACCCAGAAAAAGCCAGAAGTGGCATTTTGGCTCAAGTGAGTTTGCTAGTCTTGAGCAAAACAGCTCAGGGACAGCACCTAGAGTACAAGCCTCAGGAATGGAAAAGGAAGAAGGAAAGACAGAAATACTGGAAGAATGAGAGTAGGGGTGTGAGGGAGAGGGAGAGGGAGATTGCGAGGGGGAGGGTGTGGGAGAGGGAGAGGGAGTGCAAGGAAGGAAGGAGGGAAGCAAGGAAGGAAGGAAAGTAGGAAAGAGGGAAAAGTATGGAGTGAGGAAAGAAGGAAAGCAAAAATAAAGGAAAGAATAACAATGAAGTGTTAAACTTTTGGAAGTATAGGTTGTATTCTAATAACTCCCTTATTTATGTGATTCCTCCATTCTGGAAACACGTTCCTTAGGCTTCCACTCTACATATGAGAATAATTTTATACTGTGCCTTAGAGTACATAAAAATTAATAGTATTTTCATTTGAGTTTCAGTTTTAAAGACTTTGAAATCTTCTCAATTCATCGTCATAACGACATAAACGATACAATCAACCAATGGGTAGTTCGTTTAAAATATGTGACAGAAAGGCTTCAAAGCACTTAGAGTTCAATTCCATAAATATGTATGGAATTGAATTCTTTTTCATGTGTCCATAGCTGCACAAGGAGTACCCCCAAATAAATAATCATATACATGTTAAAATCCTCAATAAAAATCTTAGGATCCAAGTGGGCATTAGTTGTTTTAGGGCCTCATGCTTCCTGGACAGGCATTTTACTGACTGAACTAGACTTCTAGCTCTTCCTACTTTCTTATTTCTGAGATAAGGTTTGGCTTTTTGCTCTGACTGACCTGGACTTCAGTAGGAAGACTGAAGTTGCCTTATTGACCTGGCTGGGACAAGAGGCTCACATCATCACACCTAGCTTGTCTTTTTGAAGTGGGTTTGTGGAATTTCTTTGCTGGGGCTGGCCTTGACCTGGTATCCTCCTCAGTCTCATGAGTAGCTAATATCATAGCTATGAACCACCGCACACAGGCAGGTAGTCCTTCAAGCGCTTAGGTCAGTTATGCCTTCACTGAGCTTTAACTATTACAGTCTGACAAAGATTCAGATTGATGACTTTTAATGTGCTAAAAGAAACTGATAGATTCATCTTCAGAATTTATCAATATTTAAAGAGTTTATACTGACAGACTAGTCATTTCATTTCCATTTTTGTTCTAGCTTGCAGTTATTGTGTGGTTTCTACATACCCTGCAGTATACTGTTTAGGAGGGAATGTTGTTCACTATTCAGTGCTTCTATTGGATAAAAAACTGAACAATGTTTTTAGATAGGAATGCACTAATACCACTGGCCACGATAATCTTAAATAATGTCTTTTTAGCATCTGACATATAGTTTTAGGAATTGTTGAAATGTGGTGCCAAACTCTCATTGTCTTTATTTTAGGATTTTGGCAATACTACTGATTTCTGTCGATCTTGGTCTAATGGTAACAGATATTATAGTTACAACCAGCAAACTACATATTCCATTAGGGTACAGAACAATTTCCCTTGTGATTGCTATATTTTTCCTTTTGGATGTTGTTCTACAAGTATTTGTGACAGGGTAAGTTTTATTCTCTCTGAAGCCTAAATCTAAAGAACCCTACTGAGACTGGCTCCTCCACCAAGTAGCTCCGGCTCACTATTTCCCTTAACTGTGTGCTTGAAACTCCCATTTATCTCCTTGATTTACATAAAATAACATTTATTTGTCAGTCCTGGTGCTTGAACTCAGGGCCTGAGCGCTGTCCTTGGACATTTCTCAAGGCTAAAGAACTACCACTTGAGCCACAGCACCACTCCCAGTGTTTTTCTATATATGTGGTGCCAAGGAATTGCACCAGAGTCTTGGTGCATGATAGCAAACATTCTACGAGGACAAACTCCCAGCCAAATTTTTTTCAGGATACTAAATTAATTAGAAGATCAATCCAAACAAATGTGTGCCTCTTGAAAAGCATTCTTGAAGCCAAGGCCCAAACCCAGATTTTCATTGAGTAGCTTTAATTAGTTTTATATTGCTTGAGACACTCTCATGGAGTAGTTGAGAAAAGTCTTTGAACAGATAAAGCTTAAAGGGATTTACCAAAAGGGATCAGGTAATTAATATGTCAATGTGTATGTTAAGAAGGAGAAGTATGAGTGCCAGGAGTCTGTCTTAATGGTGGAATGCCTGCCAAGCATGCAGAAAGACCCAAGTTCAATTCCTCGGTTCCACATATAGAAAAAGCCAGATGTGGTGCTGTGGCACAAGTAGTAAAGCTCTAACCTTGAGAAAGTCCAAGGACAGTGTTCAGGCCCTGAGTTGAAGCACCAGGACTTGAGAAAAAAAAAAGAAGAAGAATCTGGGCCCAGTGTCTCATGCCTGTAATCCTAGCTACTCAGGAAACTGAGATCTGTGAATCACAGTTCCAAGCCAGCCCAGGTGCTAAAGTCTTGAGATTCCTATCTCCAGTTAACTACTAGAAAACCAGAAGTGTTTCTCTGGCTCAAGTGTTGCATGGTATCTTTGAGCTAAATAGCTCAGGGACAGTACCCAGTCCCAGAGTTCAAGCCCCATGACTGTTAAAAAATAGGAGAAGTATATACTTGAGGTCTATAGATCAATACTTTGATTCTGACTGGAATTTCAAGTAATGTTTGATAGTATGTGAAATACTAGATACTGCACTCTAAATAGTCCTGAGTTCATTGAAAGGAAAAGTTTTAATGAAAGCATCTGCAGGTGATGTGGAGATTGCTTATCTCATTAGTGAGATGTAGCAAGAAAGAAATAGATTGCTTCCCTTTCCTGCTTGCTGGTTTTCTGAAAAGTAGGATGGGTGAGGCAAGCCTTGGGGATGGGCTGCTGGCGAGTCAGGCACTGGGTTTCCTAGCCTCCCTTTCTCCAAGTCATTTCAGAAGGCAGTGTATGTTCTTTCCTGAGGACTTGTTCTCCTTCTTCTCTTGAGCTAAGCAGAGTTATTCACTGCCAGGTTAGTCTGATCCTGACAGACTGCCTCAGAGTGTGAAGATGCTTTTCCTGGAGGACTAGTGCTCACCTCTGCAGGAGTCAGTGGTGGAAAGGAGTCTGGTAGATGGATGTCTGTCTTTGTCCTTTTAAGGACACAGCAGCCCCTTGGGATTCCATTGTGGGTGCAAGGACAGATTATGAGTTCAGAAGCGCAGTTCCTACCCATCTCATATGATACTCACATATTGATCTGGGGATAGTATGATGTACTGAAATTGTTGCTCAACAGAACTGTACACTTGCACTTGTCTTCTTCCAACTCCATTGGAGAAGGCAGTGCATGCCTCTTGTCCAATGGCTGGGGTAGATGGCTTATCCATTAAGCTTTGATTGTCATCAGGTATGCAAGTATGTAATAATACAAATTTACTACTTGAATACCTTCCACCAGTATTATGTTTTCTCTTTCCCAAATCCAGTCCATCCATTTCATAGAATCTATTCCAATAACAATTTTAATGAAGTTGAGTCAAGTACTTTTTGCTCTAAAGATTTTCCTCTATCCTCTTAAAGCAGATAACCATTTTTTTAAACTTTCTCTTAGAGGAAAAAGCATTATTTTTCAGATTTCCTCAATATTACAGATGCTGCCATCACTATCATTATTTTATTTCTGGACATCACATACATATTCTTTAATGCTACATTTTTTAAAGATATCCAAAGGTAGGAAACCCATGACTTAACTGTCACACTTTTCTTTCATTTGTTCCTTAATTTGTACTTATTCTTGTCTTAAATTGTGTATATTGAACTGATTTCTGTTTAAGTTCTGAACCTGATACTTTTTTTGAAAATAAAATATTAGGGATGATGACATGGATTGAGTGGTAGAGGCCTACTTAGCAAGTGTAAGAACCTGATTTCAAGGGACTGTAACACAAAAATGGAAGAACAAATGAAGGGAAAATGATACATTTTCATACCCTTGGGAACTAAATAAAGACAACATTTAAGGCCAGTTACAGGTATCTTCACTAAAGTACTTACATTGGATATAGGAACTGGAAAATCATTTTGAAATTCTCCCCTTGATGATCTACTAACCTGCTTTTCCTAATATTGCAAGTGTATTGACTTGAACATTTATGAAGTTTCAGTGGCTCTAGTTATACTTCTCTAAAAAATAGCCGATGGAAACCAGGAAATCACGTATATGGCAACCCAGATAATGGATTTTTGCAATGGCAGTTTGGTAAAATGAAGAATGTTAAGGCAAAGTTAAAGCAGTAAGGGATTACTAAGTAATATGTGTATGGGTGTGGCTGTCTGTATCTGTGTCTGTGTCTGCCTCTGTCTCTATCTCCCTTTCCCTAAATGAGATAGAAAAATACCAATGTACATTGGAGGGCTAATGTTAGGAGGCTTTTAGCTATATTCATTAGAAATCAAAGAAATAGATTCTTTCTTACCAAAGTTTCTGAGAGGTCCAGTGTGATTCCTAAGTAAATATTGCTTTGGCTAGGGTTTGGATCTGGAAAATAACCTCAATCCATATGGTCCTTCAATGGGCAACCTCAACACCACTTGAGACCTTGGTAGCAAGACAACACTTGAGGTAGCAGCTACAGCAGCTGAATCAAGATGGATCGGAGTTAGAGTCGTGGTCATGGCCAGAGGTAGCATGAAGGATGATAAGGACAAGTAAAGGAAATATGAAGTACCTGTACCAACTAGAGTGGAGAAATAGAAGAAGAAAACGAAGTGACCAGATGCTGCCAGCAAACTGCCACTGGTGTCACCTTACACTCAGTGTCGCTTGAAATAACTGAAGTTAGAGATAATTAAAGATTATCTTCTCATGGAAGAAGAATTTCTTAGAAATCAGGAACAAATGAAGCTATTAGAAGCAAAGCAAGAGGAGGAAAGATGGAAGGTGGATGACCTGGGGGGGGGGACCCTGATGTCGGTAGGCACCTTGGAAGAGGATCACTGATGACATTTGTGTCATGGTGTCCACATCTGTGGGCTCTGAGCACTGTGTCATCATCCTTTCCATCCTGGACAAGAACCTGCTGGAACCAGGCTGCTCAGTCCTGCTCAACCACAAAGTGCATGCAGTGATAGAGATGCTAATGCATGACACGGTCCCCCTGGTCACAGTGATGAAGGTGGAGAGGCTCCCTAGGAGACAGATGCAGATATGGGTGGCTTAGACAACCAAATCCAGTATATTAAGGAATCTGAGGAATTGCCGCTCACTCATCCTGAATATTATGAAGAGATTGGTATAAAACACCCATCATTCTCTATAGGCCACCTGGCACAGGTAAAACTGTTGGCTAAAGCAGTAGGAAATGAAACATTGGCCACTTTCTTGAGAGTGGTGGGCTCACAACTTATTCAAAAGCACCTAGGCAACGGGCCCCTACTTGTATGGGAATTGTTTCGAGTTGCAGAAGAACACGAACCATCCATTGTGTTTATTGATTAAATTGATGTCATTGGCACCAGAATGTAAGATTTGGACTCTGGAGGTGAGAGAGAAGTTCAGAGAACCATGTTGGTGCTGTTAAGCCACTTGAATCGTTTTGATTCAAGGGGGGATGTGAAAGTGATCATGGCCCCAAACCAGATAGAAACTTTGGATCCAGCACTGATCAGACCAGGCTTCATTGACAGAAAGATTGAGTTCCCCCTGCCAGATGAGAAAAAAAAATAAGCTCACCTTCCACATTCATAAAAGCGATGACTGTCCTGGCAGACAACGTGACTCTAGATGACTTGATCAGGGCAAAGATGATCTCTCTGGGGCCAACAATAAGGCAATCTGTACGGAAGCTGGGCTGATGGCCTTGAGGGAACGCAGAATTAAAGTAACAAATGTAGACTTCAAAAAATCTAAAGAAAACCTTGTTTATTAAAAACAAGAAGGCACACCTGAGGGGCTCTATCTCTAGGAACCACAACTGCCTCAGGAAAGTGATGGGAGTTTTCCTGGCTCTCCACTGGGAAGCCATTAGTGCCTGCCCAGTGGAAACCATGGGTCAGATGATTTTACTAAAAATTCCCCTTTGTCTTAGGAAATGTGGCTTGTAGGTCTCACATCTGGCAATCTCTGTTGTCTATGCTGTGCAGCACTCTGCTTCCCAATAAAGTGCGTTTTTCAGAAAGAAAGATAGAAAGGAAGAAAGAAAGGAGGAAGGAAAGAAGGAAGGAAGGAAGGACGGAAGGAAGGAAGAAGGAAGGAAGGACAGATGGACAGAAAGGAAGAAAGGAAGGAAGAAAAGAAGAAAGAAAGAAAGAAAGAAAGAAAGAAAGAAAGAAAGAAAGAAAGAAAGAGAGAGAGAAAGAGAGAGAGAAAGAAGAAAGAAAGAAAGAAAGAAACAAGGAAAGAAGGAAAGAAAGAAGGAAGGAAAGAAAGAAAGAAGGAAAGAGAGAAAGAAAAGATGAAAGAAAGAACACATCAGCCTCCACCCTAGACCACTGAATTGGAAACTCTGGGAGCTGTGAACCATGGTTGAAGCAGTTCTGCCAAATGAATCTTGTTGGACATGACCACACCTTTGTGTTTCTGAATGAAGGAGAAACACCAGCCAGTATGGTTGGGAAGTATTGCAACCTGTTCCCTGCCTGATATGCATGTACTAGCTGTAGGGAGCCTCTGTTACTAAAAGGAATAACACCAATGTACAAACAATCAAAGTCCATTTGTGGGGAAGATGAAAACTAAAATAGTCTATAAATCTAAATGAACTCGTTACTGTTTGTCCAGACAGTAATTTCTCAATCTTAGCATTACTGATATTTTGAGAAGATAGTTATTACTTGGGTAGGGAAGAGAGGACAAAAACATCCTATCATTCTTCCTAGATTCATATTTATTGTAGGGTGTTTAGCAGCAGTCCTAGATGTGATTAGCACCTGCATCCATTTGGTTGTGACCACCAAGTATGTCCATATGTTTCCCAGTGTCCTCTGGGATGAGGGGTATAGCTGACTGTTAGAGCACTAGAGCAGAACGTGGAGGCCATGGGGGTGGTGCAGAGCAATGTAACATATGTACACAGATTTAAACGTATGTATTGATGAACTCTTCTCTTTCTGAACTAAAAGTATGCATCTATAAATTTTTAGAATGATTGTATTCTTTCGGCTTCTGAGGCTGATAACACTTATGAGGATCTTTCACCTTGCAACTCAGAAAAGACATCTAGAAAAATTAATCAGAAGACTGGTAAGTGGGCAGGACATGTTTGCTTCCCATCCTGGTAAAAGTTTTAGGTAGCAATATCAAATTCTTTGTGGTTGACTTCTGTTTTACAGCTTCATCATTTTTGTTCCTCCCAGGTGTCTGGCAATAAGAGACGATATGCCAAGGATGGATTTGACCTAGATTTAACTTACATCACTGGTTTGTGAAACTTAACTATTGATTGACTTCTCTTAATTATAGTACTGTTTTTTGAAACTTGTCATGTGATTGACTTATGTTTAATCCACATTTTCCTTTGAAGTAAGAATATTCCCTTTGATTTTCCCAAATCACAATGTTTTTTATCTAAGGCACATTGGTTTCTGCTTTTTGTTTTTGATTTGTTACTACGTTGGCTTCTTTGGTGGTTCTGGGAAAAGAACTCAGTCTCTTGCTTGCTTGGGAGGCTCTCCTACTTCTGCCACACCACTAGCACTTTTTATGTAATTGTTATTTTCAAGGTAGGCTCTTGCTTTCTGTCCCAGCTTTTCTGAGCTACATTTCTTCTACTTGTATGCCATTGTACCAAGCCATTTATTGAGATGAAGTCTTTCCATGTTCCTCAGATCTTTGCCTCCTGAATAGCTGATTTCCAAGATTGAGCCAAAAATGCCTAGCTTTTTTGCTTTCTCTCTCTTCTTTTTTGTTTCTCTTCTTTCTTCCTTTCTCTGTCTCGCTTACCTTCTCTTCTTTCTTCTTTCCTTCCTTCCTTTCCATACTCTCAAAGTATTTTTCTCAATGATTTCATAGGCTACTGTGTTATGGTAATAGATTGGTAGATTACATCTGGGCACAGGTAATCTCATTCATTTCAAACCAAGACTCCCTGGTGGTTAGACAGTAAATACGATGCAATTTCAAGTGGCTCCATTAAAATTTCACTTATTATTTATTCAGTTTTGTTAGCTATCTAAGCATCCAAGAGAAAGAGACCTTAACCTTCTAAAATCCCAGAGAACAAGTTCATTATCCATGAGGTCAGGTTTGCTAAGGGAAGAGGGGTTCAAACACTAAGTTCCTGTTGAGCCTAAGGATAGTATGATATTGCATAGCTTGTTTATTTACTTTTGTATTGTATTGTCAGTCCTGGGGCTTGAACTCAGAACTTGATAACTGTCCTTGAGCTTCTTTTGCTCAAGGCTAGCACTTTACCAGTAGAGCCACACTGCCACTTCTGGTGTTTTCTGTTTATGTTGTCATGAGGAATCCAACTCAGAGTGTTTTTGCATGCAAGTCAAACGCTCTGCCACAAAATCACCTCCTTAGACCTCTATTGCTTCATCTTAATGCATCATCTTGGTTATGTCACTATCATATCAACTCCTCTTGTACTCTGAGAAAAGAACCTGGATAGATGTACCAATAATTTTTGTTATTGTTGTTCCCATCTGTACTGAATTTCCTAATAGGGATTCTTTTGCCAGGACAGTTCCTGGCTCTGAATTCAAGCCCCAGGATTGGTAAAAAAAATATATATATTATATATATATATAGTTTAAGAGAAAATATAGAACCTCACGCATCATCAGAAAAATACAGGTGGAAACCACAATGTGATATCACTGTAACATTCCAACAAGCATGGAAATTATTGAATAGATAAGAGGTAACACATGCTAGTAAACATGTGGAGAAAGATGGCCTTTGACAAGCTATTCATGGGGATACCAATTAGCATAGCCATTCTAGAAAACTGTGTGAAGATTCTCAAACAAATCACCCTTCAATGATCCTGGCATCCAATCATACCTCGACTGGGTATTGATGCGACTTTAAGAGATCATTATGTGGCAGAGATGTATGCACCCGTGGTTAATAGCTCACTGCTCAGCAGTGAATAGCCAAGGGATGAAATGCACCACTTCAGTGTCCATCCAACGTGAATGGTGTGGCACCTCTAATGATAGCACATTGTTTATTCCTGCAAACAACTATCTTTGTCAACAACACAAAAGGAGAAGTTATATGTTAAAAAAATAAGCCAAATGGCAAGTATGGAATATGCGAAATAGCAAAGCATTGATTTCAAAGAAGGTGAGCCTAGACTAGTGAATACCAGATACTTGGGTGAGTCAGAAGGAGGAAGGTTTGGGAAAAGGTTGATGAATGAGCAAGAGATTGTAATGACATAAGACGTAACTTTTCACTCAGCTGTTGCACACTAGATTGATTACACACAACAGCATTGTTTTATATATTAATGAAGAAGAAAGGATTTTAAAGTTTCACTATGATGTTATGTAATGCTTGACATAATAGTTGTATTTAACCTGATTTATGTACATGTATGTGTGTGTTTTTGTGTGTGTATATGTATATACATGTGTGCGTCTCAAAATCTCATGTGGTACTTATTAATATGCATGACATTTATTCTTCTGTATGTATCAATAAATAACAACATGGTATCACATACCTAGAAAAAAGGCGGAAGTGGTAGTGACGCTGAAGTGGTAGAGCTCTAGCCTTGAGAAAGTCCTAGGACAGTGCTCAGTCCCTGAGCTCAATCCCAGGACTGGCAAAAAACAACAACAACAACAACAACAATAAAACAATGGGTGCTTAATTGAAAAACCATCATTATGTAATGCATGCTTATATAAATAAACCTTTACTGATGCAGAATCCACATTGCCCTCATCTTACATTTGTCTATTAATGCAATTATTTATGAGGGCGTGCAATGAACACAACGATCAAATTGTTGACAATGTTCTGGCATTTATAATCACTTTCCAAACACTGAAAGTGTTCTTTTGAGTATTGATTACCATAGACCAGTTTTAATGTTTCTTCAGTTTCTCATAGTAGAATCATATGGTAGCTCTTTTGTAACTGTGTTTCTATCAGCAAAATAAATTCTAGGTTTGTGCCCTGGTTGTTCTTTTAAAAATAGGATTAATATTTATAGATCTGTGGAAAATGCACACCCAGAAAATATAGTGTTATATACTGCTCCAAAGAGTCATGAAATGCATTATATTCTGCAAATCCATTTGGTAGAAAGGAAAATGTGCAAATATGACAAAATAAACCTGGAGGAAGTGTAAATTTGGCAGCTGGAAGTTTTTGAGGGGACATTTTATAGCTCATATGACTTTAAATATTTGAGTTTGAAAACAATAAGGGTAAACATTGTACTTTGTGTTGATCTGTGCATCATAAACATAACACTGAACAAACTTAATTCCTGAGGAGGCTAAGCAGGTCATATGCTCCTCCTTGTCCTTCAAAGGGAAGAAGGTTTCAGCATTGTATTTTGAACAACACTGAATATAGAAAGAAAAGGGTCAGAGTGCAGATGTGTGGGACACAGCCACAGTTACTGGAGAAACAAACACAGTGAGGAAACATCAACAAGTCTGGCCACTTCTGTATGCAGTCAGGCCATGTCCCTTTGCCTCTAAGTCAAGTAAAAGCTACTTTTGCTGGAAAATACAATGTGTTCTTGATCTTAGCCATGCTCTCTTGCAGTCACTTCATAGATATCTAGGGATCCAGGAAGAACAGGATTTATAAAACTGCAAAAGGCAGACTGCTTTCCAAACACGATGCCTTTTCTTGTCATCTTGAAGAGAAAAATCCAGAACTATAAACACTGGCCAGGCCCCAGAGACAAAGGCTAAGGGCAGGTCATTCAGACTGAGACTTGGACAGATTTAACATGCCTACCTTAATGCCTCTAGCACCTTCCTGTTTAATATGAGGGTCTATCTGGAGATAGACAAGAATTAGAAGGCATGAATGCTTGGCTGCTTTGTCCTTCAGAACAAGGGGGGAGCTAGTGTATACTCTTAGGTCAAAAGAAGCATTTTGCAGACTTGAAGAAGAAAATCAGAAGATTAAAGCTGTGACAAAAGCGTTTTCAAAAGTAGACAGCATGTTTTACTAGTATCTTTAAGTAGTTGTACAAAGGAGCCGCCTTCAACAATATAGTTTAGGAATGTATTTATCTTTTTTAGGAAGTGGCTCGTTTCTTCAACACCAGACATTATTTTGTATACAACCTTTGTAGTATGTATATCACTTTAATATATTTGCTACTGTAGATATGTAAGAAAGTCACCTTGGGTATCTTTCATTTCATTGTAAATATTACATAGTAAGAAGTCAGATCAGAAATCTCTGTAATGTGCTGGTGCTGTGTAGTAGGAAAAGTGAGCTTGGCAGCACAACATTCCCTAAGTGAGAGATGGACCAGTGAGAGCGAAGAGGCAGACTTGCAGAGGAAGTGCTCAGGAAAGATCTGCTCGTGCTCTTATGCTCAATCAACTCTTCCTGCCTTTCATGCCAGATTGTATCACAGACAATTCAGCAAGTATGTTCCATGATCCACCAGAAAGTGTTGGTGATGAGAACAAGGCACGTGATGAGAAACGGCAAAAGAAAACAGAAGAAAGAGAAGAATGTGCCCCCAGTTTCTCTGCTGTGTCTGTCTTCAGTTTTTCTCCTGTCTAGACATTAACACCTGTCTAGATTTTTTTATGGTGGTGTGGGTTTTTTTGCACTTTATTTAGGGTTAATGTATAGAGGGGTTACAGTTAGATTTTTTTAGGTAATGGTTACATTACTTCTCAAACCGTGATACCCCTTCTCATGTTTTTGTCCTCTTTTCACTGTCCCCTGATTTCCCAATCATGATTTTTATGTACATTTTTATTGCATTTTATTGTCAGAATAAACATTTAATGATGTTTTCAGGGACTGAGCATTTAGACAGCACCATTAACCTCTGCTTAGTGGTACCTATGTAGTATGATAGACTAAACAGTCTAGAAGATAGAATAAGCAGAATGCAGGATGATAGGATATACAGTCTAGAAAATAGAATTAGCACTCTGTTAGAAGGTTGATGGTAAGGAATATGAAGCATGAGCTGATTTTAGATTACTTGGGATGAAAAAGTCTTTAAGGACAAGAATCTGTCCCTAACGTCCTTCATGTCTCTTTGGCTCTTTGGTCCACTGGTCTTCCGGCGTTCCTCTCAGGGAACTTTGTGCTGGTGATGTTAAAAATCCTTTTAGAACAATGGAAAGGAGATAAGAATTCCTAAGAGAAAATTTAAACTTCGTTCCTAACTTTCATGTCAGTAGGCATACAACCCTGATACGTATCTCATTTCTTCCAGGCGAATGGTCTTATGACCCCAAGTATTTTCATCACCAAGTGCATAAAATAATGATAGATGATCACAATGTCCCCACTCTTGAGTAAGTCTGATGCCACACTGATGGTCAGAAAAGCACTAAATTCACTGGGCTTGAAATTTGGGAATGAATTTTAATTAACTAAAAATCCTTATTAAACCAGAGAGATGGTCCCAAGCTCCTTGAGCTGATTCAAAACTTTGGAAGGGTAGCAGGGTATAAAATTAACCCTCAAAAATCAACTGCCTTCCTCTATGCCAACAGTGAGAAGAATGAGGCAACAATCAGGAAAGCAACTCCTTTTGCAATAGCCTCAATGAAAATAAAGTACCTAGGAATTACCTGAACTAAGAACGTAAAGGACCTTTTGGATGAAAACTTTAAAACCCTGAAAAAGGAAATTAATGCTTGAAGTCTTGAACTGTATCCCACATAGCCAGTGAACTAGAAAATAACCCACAAAACCACAGGAAACACTGGTGTAGATTCATAAGGCATGAACTCTTGTTCATCCTTTCATAAAACCTTTGTTTAGCAGAGGTGAACACTTAAATGGAGCAAGAAAACTCATTTCTAGGAAAAGGCAGGAAATTCAGCCTTGTAGAGTCAGTTTTTGGTGAATTATAGGCATTTGGGAAGGACAAGTAGGTGTAGAAATTCACATAGTATTTGACTGTGTAGAATTCAACAATTCAGTGCTGATAATAAGGAGCAGAGTACACATACATCCAGAGGGATCAGCCAAAAAAGTTCAGACACCTGAATATAGATAGAATGTGTATAAAGATGCCCTGAAAACAAGCACCAAGATTGTGAGGAACTAGTTTGAAGGTCACAGCAGTGCAGCTTTTGTCTGTGCCATTCTGCCCTTTGACAAATTGGGTGAATGACTGAGACACCAGTGAGGAGATGCAGTTCTTCTTCTACTGAGCAGAGAAGAGAACTCTTAAAAAATCCTCATCAAACCACCTGTGTATGAAACCCAATTTGAGGGGTTGTATGCATTTTCTAGAGTACAAGAACAAATAATCACCAAGTAAGAGCCTATGCACTAACAATTTACATCACAGTACTGGGGGATACGGGTCTCCAAGGAGTAATGTCCTCAGTTGGTGTCTGGACCTAAGCACCTGATGAATCCATGTCCTTGTCATCTGAGTGCTTTAGAATATTGTGACAATACCAGTATACAAGACAGAGTATTTGTATCACCATGTCTTCGTGTTCTGTTTTGAAACTTAATTGGAAAGTTCAAGGCTCTGAGTTCATATCTCACCACCGGAGAGAAGTGGTAGAGGGGAAACCTAAGCTGGAGATGTCGCTCAACTGGCAGACCACATGCCTAGCATGCACAAGGCCATGCCTTCAATACCCAGTACTGTAGACAAAAAGTGTGATTTCTCTGATATTGTCCAAATTAACATTTTGTGTATTTGCAATGTTGAAAATGTGGACAATATACTCACAAATATTATCATATACTGAACTGCCCAGCCAAATACCTGGCATATCCATGTACTAGTCCTCTGAGTGTTAAGCCATTCTGGAATATAACAATACATAGTATACTCGAAAGCCTGTCCATATCTTGCTCAGGGATGCAATTATGTTCAATTTTGAAATGAAACAGAAACAGTAGACAAAGTCAAAGACATTTTCCGTTGTGATGTCAAGTACTTGCAACCACAATGCTTAGTCAGATAATCACAGTCTGTGTATGCCACTCACAATAAGTCCTGGGACGTGACAAAGATTTCAGATGAGGAAGAGCTGTTTGACCTTGCGTCAATCCCTCATACCCCAGGACTCTGCAGCTTGAAATGCTAAGCATCACTTTGGATGGAGTCCTGCATTCCACCTGCAGATGCTTTTATCCATCAGAGCGGCAGGACAGACAGCCTACACTAGAGCAAACAAGAAATAGAGAAGACATAGAAGCAGAAATTTAGATGTTATATCATATTGAACTCCTATTAGCACATGAAATGCAAAATACATAAAGCAACAAAAGCACAATGAACACTGAATTAGGTTAGCTAGGAACATAATATGTCTCAATCTTGCATAAAAGCTTTGTTTTGGAGAGTTTACATTTTAACTTTTGCTAGAAGAAGCTTCATTTCTAGACAAAAGCAGGAAATACCCTTTGCATTTACAGTATGTAAAGTTGGTATTAGGTGAATTATTGCTAACATCAATGAAAAACTAAGTCTATGAATTCACATGGTCCTTGACTGTGTATAGTTTAATCATTTAGCACAGACGAAAATGAACAGCCGGGCACTGATGGCTCATGACTGCACTCCTATCTACTCAGGAGCCTAAGCTCTGAGGATCAGAGTTCAAAACAACCAGGCAAGAAATCTGAGAGACTCTTTTCTCCAGTAAACCATCAGAAAACTTAAAATGATGCTGAGGTTCAAAGCAATAGAGTACTATCCTTGAGCTGATGAACTGAGACAACACCCAGGCCATGAGTTCAAGGCCCATGACTTAATCAAACAAAAATGAACCATTCTTGTGAAGTCTTCCATCAAAGGCTAGATATCTGCATATAAATACACATGTGTATAAAGATATGTAGAGACCAAGGAACTATTTTCAAAGTCATAGCAGTGCAGCTGTTGTGAATGAATGAGAAACAGTGAGCAGACACCTTCTCAGAGGAAGAGGTAAGAATGACAAAGAAAAAGAGGATGTGCAATCCACCATCCCTAGCCATAAAGGAAATGCAAATCAAAATGTCTCTAAGATTCCATCTTATTCCAGTTACATTGCCCAACATTAGGAGTTAGAACAACAAATGCTGGGGGGATTTGAGGGAAAAGGAATCCTATTTCACTGTAAACTAATACAACCGCTTTGGACAGCAGTCTAGAGGTTCCTCAAAAAAATCCCTTAACTGTGACCTAGCCATATCATTTCAGGGCATCTATCCAGAAAAACACAAGCCAGAACACTGTAAATACAGTTGCACCTCTATGTTCATTTCTGTAATATTCATAATAGCCCAGTTATGGGAACAGTCCAGATCGCCTACAGTGGTGAGTGGATCCAAGTGATGCAATACTGATACACAATGTAGTTTTACACTGCCATTAAAAATTATGTAATTTGGGGTCAGGTGTTTGGCCTAGTGGTAGAATGCTTGCCCAGGATGCACAAAGACCTGGGTTCAATTCCTTGGTACTACATATATGGAAAAGCCAGAAGTGGTGCTATGGCTCAAGTGGTAGAGCACTATCTTTGATTAAAAAACCAAAGGACAATGCTCAGGCCCTGCGTTCAAACACAGGACTGACCAAAAAATAAAATAAAAGAATGTAATTTGGGAGCCTGGAGTGTGGCCTAGTGGTAGAGTGTTCACCTACCATGTACGAAGCCCTGAGTTCAATTCCTTAGTAACTCATATTAGAAAAAAGCTGGAAGTGGTGCTGTGGCTCTAGTGGTAGCGTGCTAGCCTCAAAAATCCCAAGGACGCTGCCCAGGCTCTGAACTGAAGCTCCAGGAATGGCAAAAAAAAATCTGTCATTTGCGAGTTAATGGATGGGCCCAGAACAAATCATATTAAGTGAAGATAAGTCAAGTTCAGAAAGACAAATGACACATAGGCAGAGAATAAATCTAAAATACATGGTGACATGATAAGTCATAGAGGACTCTGGTCAATCATATATCGTTAGACCAAAGCAGGCACTCTTGGAGGAGGAACAAAGAGCTTCTCTGCTTCTGTCTATGGGGAGGATAAGGGAGGTACACAAAAGTGGAAGGACAGAGAGTGAACAAATGAAGTAGTGATATTCAGTAGAAATCATGTAGAAAATGAACTATATAACTTGTGGAAGGGAACAGAGGTGAAATATGGGAGAGAATAAAGGAGGGGATGTCATTATCTAAAGACAAATATATTCATTACCTGACTGGTGATATGGTTACCCCTCTGTATATCACCTATATAATAAAAAGAAAATTGCAAAAGCAGCAAGAAAGCACAACACAAAAAGCTGCCACTCTAAACACTTAAACAGAAAGGTTCCATTGTTGAACTGATGTTGCAAAACTAAATGGGTCTATCACAAATCTGTCAAACTCAAAGACATAGAAAAATGATGAAAAAATTATAAGCAACTACTTTATATGAGAACAAATCTCACTAATCATTTAGCTGTAGAGAAATACTAACCATAATGTATGATCTAGGAAGTCATATAATGTCAAGAGTCATATGTACTTTTTAATTACATAACAATATTGCAATCTTATATTTTTGAATGGGATAGATTGGATAGTACTATTCACAAAAGACATGTGGAAAATAATGATGGGCAAGTAGAAATCCATACTACATGTAAAGAGGCTTGTGTGTGTATATGCATGTGTACATACACATGTATATATGTTTATATGTATATATGTATATATATATACGTATATATGTGTATATATGTAGGCAAGTATGTCTGTGGCCCACTGAATACACACAAAGAAAGCCAGAAGTTGGCATGTAGGAAGACCATAATGAGGACTAATCTTACACAGAGTGTCACTGTCTTTATTTCTGCATAGTCATATTGTAGTATATGCTTGCACTATTGTATCTTTAGGAGTTCTCTGAAAAAAAGTGTACAAGGTTATTAGTCAAATCTTTACTTTTCCCAGTAAAATGAAAGGTTGGAGATAAATGAGTACATAATATGCATAGATACATGGGGGTTAATACTAATTTGTTGTAATCACATATATATGAAATATGTGTGGACATATGTATCTTTGTGTTTTTCTTTGGATATGTATGTACATTTTCATACATGAGCCTCTATCTATGTATATGTTATACATATTATACCCACAACACAGATTACAGTATTATATAAGATATGCTATATGTAATACCTAATATAAACCAGATTTACTATATATACGGTACATATAAGCATATGTAGTATATATTCACACACAAAATACTCAGAATGTGGAATTTGCATTGGGGAAGTTCATATATAAAAACTGCAGTACAGATATCACTGTCAGCATTTTTGCATGTTCATTGTAGCATGAGATGTACCCTTCTGATTTAGTTGGATAAATGTATAACATGTTAAAAGACAGCATTGTCTTTCTTCTAGTTTTTTAGCTACATTATGCTTTTTGACCATTGCAAATTAAGTGTAGTGATCTGAATGTATCGTTGGCATTTCTATGTGAGCTTAGTCACATGTCACTGATTGCTATTAAAAAAACATTCAGAATTATACCTACTTTCTGTTTCAAAATTATCTGATTAGTTCCAATAAGTTGCCTTACTTCTACTTCATTATTTTGTGGAAGCTGCTTTAAAGCATTAAGGGCTATTGCATCTGACGCAGCTTCCACAGAAAGTTAAAATATTTCAATTTCCAATATACTTATGGGGTCAAGAAACACAAAAATGTATCTTTTCTCATTGTACCTTTGTGCTTATATTAGCACTATTCAAAAGAGCTGAAGCTGGGCACTGGTGACTCACGCCTGCCATGCTAGCTACTCAGGAGACTGAGATCTGAGGATCACGATGCAAAGCCAGCCTAGGCAGGAAATCCATGAGACTCTGATCTCCAATTAATCACGAGAAAAACGGAAGTGGCATTGAAACTCAGAGTGTTAGAGCCCTAGCCTTGAGCAGAACAGCTCAGGGAAAGAGCCCAGGCTCAGAGTTAAAACCCCATGACCCACAAAAAAACAAAAGCTACCTATTCACCAATGAGTACATATAAAACTGCTGTGTGTGGACAAAATGAGGAACGAGTCTGCTCTAAAAATGGAATGATATCATTATCAGGAAAATGGATAAGAGAACTCAGCATGCTAAGCCAAATATATCACACTGAGAGCTAAATGTCACATTTTTCTCTCCATTTGTAAATTTAGATTTAAAGATGAATAATGGGAAAGTACAAGAGGACCTTTTGGGGGAAGGACAGCAGTGGGGAGTGAGGACATGATAGGAAAAGGTATGGGACATATATAAAATGCTCTTCAGTATACTATCTGATAAAGTCAGAGCAACGGTTGAAATTATTCCGAGTGTGGAGAGCACATGTATGGAGGATACTGGAAGCACCACTGTAAACAACAAAGTTATTCCAATAAAAACAACCCCAAATCTGTAGACATTCAGAATGAGAGCTTGAAGTTTTAAAAAAAAATACCCAGATCTCCAATTCTATTATGAACACTGAATGATAGCAATATTAACTGAACACAAGGCAGTCAAACAAGTCAGGATGTCAAAAAATGAAGTGTAATCATTCAAACTTTGCAAACCAGTGGAACATATTGAAATGCAACTGACCCTGCTCAGGTACTACTGGTCCAGGCTCTCAACTGAAGTGTATGCATTTGAAGAAGTCACATGGTTTTCTCCAGGAGGGAAACTTCCCTTCAATTCTTCATCATGTGGAAGTTTTTTCATAGAAGACCCCTCGCTGGTAGGATTTGTGACAGGAGTATGGGCAAGAGACTGAGAGTGTGAAATCACCAAGGAAATTCCTTCAATGGCCTCCTTCATGCTGTCCACAGTACTGTGAAGTTTGCCAAGGACAAATACCAGCATTTTCTTAGTCAATAAAGAACTCCTTAGAGGTATTCAGTGGTATTTTACATGGAGAAATGCTCATCATGAGGCAAGGCAGACTCCTCTGAGACCAATTCAGACAACTGAGAGAAGACATTAGAATCATCTGCTCCATTTATTTGATGTGTGATCTATAAATTAAATAACAGTATTTCAAAATGTATATGTATTTCAGAAAATACATTCAATCCCATACATCAAATATACAAATGAGATAATTATTCATTACCAGACCTGGAGTTCTTTTTGCTTCTTAAAGGTTAGAGGAAAAATTAAAAAGCAAATGCATAAGATAAAGATGTAAGGATCCTATTTCAGCTATAATTCATGGCTACTATTCCTTAATTAGTATTCAAAATTAATTAAGTAAAAATGTTTGAATTCGTAAAAAATTAACTTTGTTGTTTTCAGTGTCTTTTATCACTGAGCTCTTTTCTTCTGATTTTCATGTGAAACCACTGTTGTTGCGGCCATGGTTGTTGTCAGGTCATTGTTCATGTCATTCAAGCATGTGACTATAGAAAAACCTTACAGATATACAGAAGTACGGCTGGTGAGAATATTTCAGCAAGCAATTAACTCAAGAACACAGAAAGCAACCTTGCACATCCCATAATCTTTGGAGGATAGGGTATCAAATACATATTTTTTAAAATACAAATATTTTCACTAGGATAGTAATAAAATACAGAAACACTTTCCAGGAGAGAATTTGCTTATGTATCAAAAGATGATATTTGTATGATAAGAAGGATCCTAATACTGAATTAAGCAAAAGAAAAGGTAATGGTGAGCTGGGCTCTACTAGCTTGCATCTGTAATCTTAACTTCTCAGGAGGCTGAGATCTCAGAATCCATATTTGAAATCTGCTTAGGAATCAAAGTCTAACAGACTTATCTCTAATAAACCTTCAAATATTCAGTAGTGGAGCTGTGGCTCAAATGGGTGAGTGGTAACCAAGAGCAAAAACACCTCAGTGGGCCGGAAGCATGGCCTAGTGGTAGAGTGTTTGTCCAGCATGCACAAAACCCTGGGTTCAATTCCTAGGTACCACATACATAGAAAAAGCTAAAAGTGGTGCTGTGCCTTAAGTGGTAGAGCACTAGCCTGTGAAAATGCAAGGACAATGCCTCTTTCTTTCTTTCTCTCTCTCTCTTTTTTTTTTTTTTGCTAGTCTTGGGGCCTGAGCTCGGGGCCCCAGTTATGAATACAAGCCTTGGAACTGGCACAGAAAAAAAGAAAGAAGAAAAAAAAAAGAAAAACATCTCAGTGCCCAGGCCCTCAATTGAAGTCCTAGGATCAACAGCAATAGAAAAGGAAAGAGTATTTTCCTAGATGCACAAGGACACAAGAGTATATTGATCTATGCGTTAAGAAAAAGCATTCACTAACAAGAAAACTCAATGGAATTATATTCAGTGTGTTAGTTTTAAATACTGAAAATTTTACCACAATATAAAATTCCCCTTAGGAAGAAAAAAGTATAATAAGCTTAAAGAAATTAAAAGGACAATTTCTTACTGCTTATGCGCTCCCCCCTCCCCCTCTCTCTCTCTCGATTTCAGATTCTGACCATGTCAACTTTTAAACTTAGGGCTTCTCTTAACTCTTGCTCAAGTTTCTACACCATGTCTGGCTTCAACCTCATCTCATAAGGCACACTGCCTGCCTCCTTTAATGCTACTTATTGTGAACAGGGAGTCTCCCAGAATTTCGTGATGGGTTGGCTTTGAACATGGACCTACGAAATCCCAGGCTTTTGATTACCTAAAGGAGAAGTTTCTGGTAAGAAGAGCTATTTCTTTTTTTTTCATATACTTTTATTGTAATTATTAGAAATGTTACATTTTATTCACCAGATAGAAGGTGCATTACTTCACAAACATTGATACCCTTTCTTATGTCTTGGTCCCCATTTCCCTCCCTCCACTCTGCCCCTCATCTTGTTTTTCCCCCTCTCTTAGCAGTAATGGGACAGGAAAATGTGAGAAACATGTATATGACATGAAAGATCATGAATACAGGGGCTGATACACAACTTGTATGGCCAGTATATCTTTTTAAGATGTAGAGCCATTGACCAGGAATCCAAACTCCTATGTTCAGTCACAACTTCCTGACACACAGAGTGATAGCTAGGGTGCATAGTTCCACCAGGATTTTATTGGGAATAAAAGCAGGAGGACAAGTCCTGAGTTCAAGCCCCAATTCCAATACCAGGAAGTACATAAATGACAGATAGAAAAGACAGACTTATAGATGATAGATTGTATAATCATATCTGCACATAGGTACTTGTATTCAGGGAGGAATTATCTGAACATATTAATATTCAAAAACATCAGCAAACTAAATGGTTATGGAAGTCTAGGAGATAATTTTGAAACTTTTTGTGTGGTGACAGTTTTTATGACTAGTTTTTATCTTTATATTCATCACTATTCATTGCTTCAGAATTTTTCTGTGAAATGCTGTGTAACAATTAAAAGAAAAAATAAATAGTTCACCTTTCTAACCCAGAGTCTATAAAACTAGCCTCATGTATCTTCAGCTAATCACAGTCTTTTTACTTATGATATTCAAATATCTATTGCTGAAGAAAGCACATAACCCTACATTCCTATACATGTTCTTTCTTATGATCTTTCCTTTTGTTCCAATTAATAGCACTGCTGAGAATTAGTCTCTTCACTAATAACACTTTTCTATGTTTTTAAATCTGCTTACTTAAGGCGAAAAAGCAGATTACATTGAAATGCAAACTGGCCTTCTCCTGTTTTCTAACACAATACTAGAGCTTAAACATAGGGCCTAAATGTTATCCTTTTCCTTTTTTCAATCAAGGCTAACGTTCTACCACTTGAGTCATAGCTCCACTTCTGATTCTTTGCTGCCACTACTGGCTTCAATCTGATCCTCAGATCTCAGCTTCCTGAGTAGCTAGGATTCCAGGCATGAGTCCCTGGTGCCTAGCTCAAAGAAAATCTTTATACATATGTCTTGCCATTGAGCAAAAGATCAACACAGAAAAAAAACAACTAGACTGAGCTTTTTCCCTCAGTATCATAGTCCCAGTAATGTTCATAAATATATTAGATGGTGTGATTACATCTCTGGTGCCAAGGGCATTTTGTATACCATCTGCACCTGTGGAAAAAATGGCAATGTAAACGTATTATTGGTATAAAAATGCTATTTTTCTTTTTGTCTTTAATTTGACGCTGAGACCTGAAGGCAAAGGCTTCATACACACTATGTACATGATGAAGCTACATTTCTTTTGTCAAGGAGTAATCCTTAATTCAAATGCTATATCATTTACAATCTTTTGGACAGACTAATTCCCTGCTCCTACCTAGGAAAGCATTCTGCTCTCTGGATTTACCAGTTCTGAATATTTCATACTTTTTCGTTTCAGATTGTATGAACAAACTACTAACCCAATAGCTCCATGTAATATTCATAATATAATTACTATATATACAGGGCTTCATATGACTTGAATTTTGATGAAGCCCCGGAGGAAGTGTAGAATAAATGTACATCATCAACAATCAAAATGAAAGGCCAAAACCACTACACTGTTAGCCTGAGAAATTAAATTTAAGAAGTCCAAAACACATGGGATCATCAAGGATACAGAACAATTTTTACACTTCTACATTATTTTAGATACATTATTGGGGAAAAAATCTGACATTTTCATAAAATTTACACTTACGTTTTATGAGCTAGCACTTATATTCCAGACATTTCCCTCAGAAAAATAAATGCATCTGAAGAAAGACTTCCATAGAATGTGTAGCCCAGGCTCAGTGGCTCACACCTCTAATTCTAGCGACTCAGGAGACTGGAATTGATAATATCATTGTCCAGGGCCAGACTAAGCCAAGTACTCACAATCCCTCATCTCAACAATAAAAAGCTGGACATGGTGATTCATGCTGTCATCCCAGTTCTGTGAGAAGCATAAATAGGGGGATAGAAGTCCAGGACGGCTTGGGATAAAGGAAGGCCCTATTCAGACAATCACAAGCACAAAGCTAACAAGAGGTATGGCTCAATGGTTAAAATAAAATCAACCCCAAACTACCTGGCAAGCACAAGCCTCTGAGTTCAAACTTCACTAAGTGTAACAAGGAAAAAAATAAAAACCAAGAAAATAATGCAGAGTGTTTATGTAATTAATGTAAGTATCTCAGAACAAACAAATTTTATATGAAATGGTGCGTTCTGCAGTGTTCCTAAAAAATGCAAAAACTATACTATGGTAGGAAACAATCATATGTCAGCTATGGTGAAACTTATTTGTAATAACAGCTCCCAGAGGGCTGAGACAGAAACATCTGGAATTCAAGGCCAACTAGGCTCTCCTTGTCTCAGACCTTGTCCCAAAGAAGAAGCACAGTAAATGGAAGGAAGGAAGAAGGACAAGAAGGAGAAACTGAGTGTGATGGTACATGCTTTTAATCTCAGCTACTCTGGAGGCAGAAGAATCATGAGTGTGACATTCCTATAGTAAGCAGATGCCATACAATTTGTATTTTATGGTGGCCTTTTTGGGGACTGTACTGGCACAGACACAACCTCAGTCTCTAAGTCTGCCTTGTAGCTTTTAGCTTAAAGGTTGTGCTGTACCATTTGAGCCACTCTCCTCCACTTTTCACTTTTTACTGGTTAACTATGGACGTTCCTGCATGGCCTGGCTTCAAACCACCATCCTCAGCTCTTAGTCTACTGACTAGCTAGAATTACAGGAATGAGGTGCCCAAGTACAGAGCTCAGATGCAAATGTTAATATTCTATACCTAAAACTGTAACAAACAAGGCTTGACTATCTTGAAAACATGGATAAATTTTCATCTGATCCAGCAATTTTAAACTTTTATGAGAGAAAAAGGTGATATATAAATTTCAGTGGTGACCTCTTCATCAACTTAACTTACAATTGCCAGATCAATATTCTCTGTACTTCCTAACAACTTTTTGTAAGTTATTATTTGAGTGAAACTGGAATATATGGAAAATGACAATGTTATTATTAAGAAAACTTTTAGTTGGTTGTTAGTAGCAAACATCTTTCACCGTAGCTACTCAGCAGGCTGAGATCTCAGGATGACCGTTTGGAGCCAACCTAGACAGGGAAGTCCAGGAGACTCTTATCTCCGATTTACCACCAGAAAGCCATAAGTAGTGTGGCTCAAATGGTACAGCACTAACCGTGAGCAAGAAACCCAGACCTTTCCCCAACCCAGTTCAGGACTCACTCCCCACGAAATAAACGAACAACTTCTTAATGATAAGTAAACTATATATAAATAAACATCTAAATTATAACTGCAGTACCTATTTTAAGGTAAAGTCAATGTACGACAAACTCCAGATGCTCCTTTAGTAGGTCTACCAAGAGCCCCTGTCCGTTGGCCTCCAACTGTGCTTTCCACAGGGATTCCAGGCAAGCAGCTCCCATGGTCCTCTGGGCCGGAGGGGCGTGTCTAAACGCGGGTGGGTGGGGCCGCGGGGCGGGGCTTGGATGGACTGCAGTCCACCTGCAGGCTGCCAGCCCAGCTGCTAGGGGCATCCTCACTGAGCTCTGAGGGAAGGTCAGTTGAGCAAGAGCCAGCCGAACTCTGCTAAACCATCTGGAAGAAGATGGGTGAAAAACAGCTGGTTACCAGGAAATAGCTCTTGCAGCTGCAGCACTGATCTCTCAAACTTGGCCAGGATTTCTGTTTTTTTTTGGTTCTTTCCATCTTCTTGTTAACTGAAGATAAGAGCTTCATACCCTTTGCAAACCAAGCTCAATTTGCACTGCAGTCCTCAGTTCTCAGCCTTCTGGGCAGCTAGAATTACAAGTCAGAACCAATAATGCCCTGCTTAAACCTCTCTTGATTAGACGTTCTTTCTCAGGTTTTTGTTTCATGAGTGGAAAATGGACTCAAAACATCTAGCATTAGAACACCATGTGTTGACCTAGTAAGACATGTATCAAGCACTAAAAAGCTTTCACAGATTTACCTAGCCAATTCCAATAAACTAGTGCCTAACTATCACCTATTTATCTTGTCCTAATACTTGTGCATGTGTGCCAGTGCTGAGACTTGAACTCAGGACCTGAGCATTGTCCATGAGCTTTTTGCACAAGGCTAGTACATGATCACTTTAGCCATTGTTCCACATCCAGCTCTTAAAGAGAGTTACTTGCAGATAAGAGTCTCTCAGGCGCCATGCTCCTATCATCTGTGGCAGAGTATGAAATAGGAGAGTCATTGTCCACATACACCTTGGGCAAAAACCAAAACCCTGTCTTAAAATAACTGGTGCAATTAAATACATGTAGCAGTAGAAAATAAAGTACAAAATACAACTGAAGTTTCAGTGAACGATAGAACAATATATATAATATATTAGATTTTAAAATACATGCTTTCTGCAAAAATTTAGAAATTCTAACATTTCCTCATTAGAAAAACTTATTTTCTTTTCTTTTTGTTGTGCATTGTGAGTCATGGGGCTTGAAGTTGGCTTGGGCACTGCCCCTGAGCTCTTCAGCTCAAGGCTACCGCCCTACCCTTGGGCCAAGCCTCACTTCCCCTTATCTAGAAGTTAATTTGAGATAGAGTCTTAGGTCCTTTTGTGCCCAGGCTGGCTTTGAACCAGATCCTCAGATCTCAGCCTCCTGACTAGCTAGTATTCCAGCCATGAGCCACTCTGCCTGGCTTAGAAAACTTATCTGAAGTTCAGGATGATCTTTTGGGAATGCTCTTTCCAATTTCATTTGTCTACCTACTGTTCAAAGAAAATAAAATAGAGATAAATTGAGCATCAGACATGCACACTTTAATTCCATTTCTGCTCTCATACCAACTCTCCATTCTTTGAATTATATTCAGTTTTGAAAGTATCATTATTTTCATTCATGTAGATTGAATACTTTTCCTGTACTTTTGTTTTTTAATTCCTCAATGTGGTAAATATTAGCATTTTCTTCACACTCCATCTACTTCAAAAGGGGCTGAGATTAAAAGCATGTGCCAACATACCCAACTAACTTCCTTCCTTCCTTCCTTCCTCCATCTTTCACTACCTCTCTTTCTTCTTTCCTTCCCTCCTGTTCACCTTCCTTCCTCTTCCCCTCCACCCTCCCTCCCCTACTCCTTGTTTCATCTTTTTTCTTTTGAGACCAGGTCTGAGGGATAGCCTAGTTGGCCTTGAATTCCAGATCCTTCTGTCTCATCCTCCTAGGAGCTGCTGACAGATAAGCTTCACCATACCGGAGTTATACTTACTCTTTCCTACCATAGTTTAGTTTTATTCCTTTTTCTAGAACTTCATATAAATGTAACAATGCACAAAGCACTGTTCCATATGAAACTTCTTTCATTCTGAAAATAAATACATTTAAACTATTACATAAACTCTTTGCATTCTTTTTTGTCTTTTGGAATAGTACCTCATTACATTTTATTCATTCATTCTATTCATTGACATCAGGTGTGTTTGTACTTTTTGGCTGTGAAACCTACAACTGTTACAGATATTCTCTCTTTTTCCTGTTTACGGTTGTGTCTTCTTTTTGGTATGCTTAGAGTGAGTGAATTCAGAGGCTTGTGCTTGCCAGGGAAGGTTTAGGGTTGATTAATTTTTAACCAGTTGAAACATACCTCTGGCTAACTTTGGTTATTGTTCAGATAGGTCCTTTCTTTATCCCAGACCATCCTGGACCTCTAGCCCCCTACTTTGGCTTCTTCCAGAACTGGGATGACAGGCATGAGTCACCATGCCCAGCTATTTATTTTTGAGATGAGGGCTTTCAAGCACTTGGCTTGGTCTGGCCCTGGACAGAGATACTCTCAATTCCAGCCTCCTGAGTAGGTAGAATTAGAGGTGTGAGCCACTGAGCCTGGACTACACATTCCATAGAAGTCTTGGTTTAGAATAATACTTGCATTTTCTCAGGGAAATATTCTGGAAAATCATTATTAGCTCATAACACATAAATGTTAATATTATGAAAATGTCAGATTTTCCTAACATTACATCCAAAGTGATGTATGATGTTCCAATTGCTCTATTCCTTGGTGATCCCACGTGGTTTTGGCTTTTTTTTATATAAATGCATTTTATTGGTTTAAAGAGAACAAAAGAGGCAGAAAATATTTGCATATAACAAATCCTATGTTATAAATGTAGATTTTTTTAGTGGTGATATCTCAAAGTCATTCGGGAGCTTTTTTTCTTCTTTTTTTCTTTTCCTTCACTGCATCTTGAGCACTGCTATTAGAGAAAAGCACAGCTGGCATAAAGTGTAAACCAGTGTCTCAAAACACTGGAAGAATATGAACAGCAAATGGTTTTCTTATTTCTTCTAAGTAATTTTTAGTAAAAACAAAAGGTGATCTTTGGCATAGATTCATACTTTAAAGGCATTAATATTGCATTTATGTCAGGTAAGCAACTATGGAAAGTATGCTGAGGGCCGTGGGGGTAAAATAGTTAAAAAAACAGAGAATGCCCAAGTGTACAGGACCAACTTAAGACAGCATTTACACATTCGGTGTTGGAATCTAACACACTGGGCGTAGGAAGGAGCCATTTGGTTCTGGGTTTGGGAATAAATATAATTTTATGTGCAGGGGAATACTTAGCAATGAGAGTGCAAGAAAAAGGAAAAGTTACCTTCCATCTGACTTTGCCTAAAAGAAAACTACTATGGTGGTAGTTAAAATAAACTCATTAGTCTCTGAACAATTGTATTTAGGAGAGAAACTCATTATTCTCCTGAAGAATTGTAGGGACTCGGCTTTTACTTGGTAGAAGGGAGGTAGGAACTGGAGAGCATTTCTCATCGATTATCTACAGCAGCACCAGAATTCTAGTCTGTAAATACCACTTTTCCTTAGATAGAAAGTGTCCTTCAAAAAAGGATACCTTTCCATTAAATGCTCTTGGAGACCACGTACTAATTCTTAGGGCTGAATTTCAAAAGGAGAAAGAATCTTCTAAAATGGTAAGACAGTTAGGAATGGTGGTGTGCACCTGTAGTCCCAGCTATTTGGGGGGCTAACTCAGGAGGATCACTTGAGTACAAGAGTTCAAGACCAGCACTGGCAACATAAGAACCCCAATCTCAAAAAAAAAATTACTGACAAGCACACACCTAGGTATCTTTAAAAGCTTATTTAGTAAGGGATAATAGAAGACAACAAAGGCCTAACATCAAATACCATGATTTGATTAAAAATTAAATGCAGCATTTCAGCTCAGGAAAAAAAAAAGAAAAGAAAAAACAGTTATGAGCTGTGAACAGTAAAGCCTAGCACAGGCCTCTGCAGGCAGTGACAAAGCATAGAGCCCCGGGAGTGGCCCCCTGGGAGGATGGGCACAACCACACCCTTCGCTCCTCTGCCCCTCCAGTGGCAGAGAGCACCAGACACGCAGTGTTTGTGGGACAGTTACCTCGGAAGGAGATGGGATTGGAAGTTTCCCTACTATAGACACTGCTCTGGGACTTGGTTTTAAAAAAAAGCAAAAAACAGAACCATGTGATTCTGGGATTTCCTCCTGACTTGGATATTATTTTAGTGGGAAACTAGAAGGATTAAATGTGGAGAGATAGGAAATGAATCTGGGGTATATATGCCAGACTCCTCAACAGGCCACTTTTTCCTGCAGCAGTGAAACCAACTTTAGAAAAGGATGAAGGCAGCACAGCCTAAGAAAAATAGGCGAGGTCAGCAGCAACACAGAAAACCTAAAACAATTTCTGGACGCACAATGATTTTCTTAACTGACTTGCTTGGGCCCTAGGTCTTGGGAATTTACAGAGGAAAATGAGAGCCAGTGAATGGGAGACATAAGGAAATGTCCCACAATGAGTAGGGACAGAGCAGGGTTTCTGGCTAGTGTTCATCCTTAGATTCTGAGTTTACATGAAATTCATAGGCTAGAACAGTCTGCCTATTGGGAGAGTGTGTGCACAACTACAACTGTGTTTGGGAATACAAGGTATATGTGGAAACATGTTTCAAAGTGTGCATGGCAAAAGCATACAAATGTTTTCTAATATAAAGAGGGCCCCTATTTCTTTCTGAAGTACCAGGCTAGGATGTGGCTTTCTATCCCCAGCCTTTCTGGATGACTTCTGGAACTCAGATTATTCTCTTCTTTAGTTGGGATTTCTGTACAGCCAGGTTTGGTTAGGTGCCTACTGGTACCAGGGAGTTTTTCTGACCCAGCGCAGTGTAAATCCAGCATCTGTTCGGATTTTGATTGAAGCAGCCTCTGCCTCTTGCACAGTCTCCTTCACAGACTGCATGAGGTTCTGGGCATTGTGAAGCAGCATCTCTGTGGCCTGCTCAGACTTCTCGTCACTGATGTTGGTCCAGCCCAACATGGTGGCCTTCACTGTGGACAGGATTTTCAGCTGGGTACTTATAGTTGGGATTCGCTCACATACCTGTAAGAGATTGGTTCTAATCCGCTTATCTGTGCACTGCTTGGCAACCTCCTTGGCCAACCAGGTGACCTCATCTGAGGCCTTGGCGATGTCCTTGGCACACTGGATGAGTGCCCGCTTGGTACCATTGCCCCCTCTTACCAGCCGAGACATTTCAGCCATCAGTAGAGCCATGTGCTTGGCTGCTGCAATGATGTCATTGCCCTTGCTGGACCATTTACCAGCTTCATCATGGAGCTGTCTGGCGGCCATCATCATTGGCTGGTTAATCACCTCCCCAGCTTTCTGCTCGGGGAACTCTTCATCCTTTTCCTCTGGAGGTGGGGGTCTGGGTGGAGGGACTTCACCCTCAGGCAGTGGTGGTTTGGGAGGAGCAAGTTCATCTGTTAGACGGAGCTGTTCAAGGTCTGGTGGAGGCGGTGGGAAGTCAGGTTCCTGAGGTTGGAACGCTTCTCTGACCTTGGCCACAGCTCCCAGGATCCGATATCCTGAATCCAGGAAGCTCTTTTGCAGGCCAGGGTCAGAGATGTTTCCAGCCACAGCCTTGGCATCCATCACCATCGGAGAGATTGTTTTGCTCAGTTCATCAGAGGCAGCTTTGACAGCCTCACGGAACTTGGGATCCTCAGAGCTTTCCACCTCCCTCTTAGCAACCAGCAGGATTCGGTTCGCCCGATGAGCAATACTGGTTGCTCCAGCGACCAGCATCTGTGGCTGAATGTTGGCCATGGCTACCTTACACTTGTCCAGGTCCTTCTTGATGGCTTCTTCAGAAGCATCCAAGAGAGATTTGGTATCAATCGCTTTGTCAACCAGCCCTGTCATTTTTTCAACATTATCAATCCACTGGTTCTTCATAGTCTCAAAATGTTCATAAGCAGCTTGTTTTCCAGGGTTCCTAAGTAAGATGCGAGCAGCAGATACAACCTGGGGTGTGAGTTCTCGGGCTGTCTTCACTGATGCCTGAATGCCTTCCACTGTTGATTTATTAGCAGTACCAACAGCAGCTGCCTTCTCTGCTGTGGCTCCAAGCCTTCCTGAATGGTTCTCAAAGTTCGATGCTCTCTCATCAAATACCTCTTCCCTATTAGGAGTATCAGGAGGGGCAGTAGCTGCCACTGCCAAAAGCTTGATGGGAGTTGTGGTATCACTGAAAATATCTGACACTTCCTGAGTCATGGATTCCTGCATCTGGGCTTTCAGATCCTTTAAAGAGTCTTGAAGCTGTGATGCAAGTGCTCTGGCCTGAGGACTCTCCCCTTCCCCTCGAGAAGCCAGGTCAGCCAGCTGAGCTGTCAGCTGATCCACGTGGTCACACTTAGCCAGAAGATCTTGGCGATAAGGTCCCATCATCACATTAGCCAGACGATGCCCTTCAGCTACAAGCCCCCGGATGGCAGCCTGACCGACTTCCTGGTCATCCACTGTGGGATTGTCAATCCACCGCTGGGCTTGCTCAATCTTGCCCTCCAGGTGGACAGCTGCCTTGGCAGGTCTGCTGTTGGCCACAGCCTTGCTGGTTTTGGTCTGCAGGTTCTGCAAGGCCGTAGCTACCTGTTTGGCCAGTGCTCTAGCTTCTGGTGAATCTCCTTTACCCTGTCTTCGTAAATCTGCTAATTTAGAAGTCAGAGCAGCTATTTCTCCAAGGGAACGCAGAATGTCATCTCTCTCTTTTGGATCATCACACAATTCGGCTATTTTCCAAGCTTCAGCCAAAGCCCCTCGAATCTGTTCTTCCCCTTCGGGTCCACCATTTGGATCTGCAAGCCAATTCTGAGCAGCATCGATCTTCTTCGCAATGCTCTGCTTCGAGTTTGTCATGGCTTCCAACTTGCGGGCTGCGTTTTCCACCTTTGCTGTGAGCACATCCAGTCCTTGCTCTATTCCTTGGTGATCCCATGTGGTTTTGGCTTTTTAAATTTTATCTCTCCTACTAGAAGTGTAGTGATTTGCGTATCACATTTTAATTGATGATGGCATACATTTATTTTACACTTAATACTGAGCTTCATCAAAATGGAGGCAATCCAATGAAGCCAAGTACATATAGCATATACAGTATGAATATGATAGAAAGCTAATTAGGCTTAGTAGTGTGGGGAATCTGGTAACGTCTGTATGTGTTTGTCTGTGTATAGTAAGGCTAGAAATCTGAGGCTCAAATGCTTGGCATTTGATTATGACTGGTTTTGTATCACTACACTTGACCCTCCACTTTCTTCCTTTTTACTGGTTAAGTATTTACCTGTCTCGGGTAGCTATGAACCCTAAACCTCTGAGTCTCCTGTGTATCTAGGATTATACCTATGAGCTACTGGCAACCAGGTGTATCAGCATGTGATTTCTTTCTTTTATTAAGTTCACCCCAATGTCAAAGGAAAATGTATCACTTACAGTTAGGACTACTCAGATAAGACACAGGAGGTTAACACATGGGTAACTTTAGTAATTCTTACCAACTTTCTCTATGATTTATATCATTTATATGAGTACTACATAATTTGCTCCTTTTAGCTCTAATTGTGGAAACATTTTAGTCACTTATAAACAAATTGATTCCTACTCTTAGGATTTGTGTTTGTTTATTTTGTTTGGCTTTGCTGTTTCGTTTTTTGTTTTTGTTTTTGTTTTTGCCAGTCATGGGGCTTGAACATGATGGCTTTCTCAAGGCCGTCTCCCCACCACTTAAGCCACAATACCACTTCTGGCTTTTACTATGTATGTGGTACCTATGAATCAAACCCAGGCCTTCGTGCATGGCGGGCAAGCACTCTACCACAAGGCCAAACTTCCGGATCTCTTTCTCTTGGTTTTATAAATTGTTAGCTATTTCAGGACAGGGTTTATTGAGGGTTAATTCTCCCCTGCTTATGGAAAACCTTTCTGATGTCCTCTGTTTTGTAAGGTTATCACTCGCCTGCAGCATGTGTGAATAACAGGTAGTTTTCTGTCGTGTTTTCGTGTATTTCTACCTCAATGCCAAGCCCTTTTCTGAACACATTTGAGTCCACATATGCTAGGCATAAATTGGTAAACTACCCTAGGCAGCTGGTCCTTTAAAGAATGAGCAAATGCCAGTGCTACAGCTGAAGGACCTTAAGAATGAGTTCCTCCTGAAAATGTAAGTTGGGTTCCTTCCCTTCCTCACTGACTCTCTATCCACTACCCACGTGGGATATGCATCTGTCCTCATTGGATACACAGCCTTGGGCTGTGACCCTGCAGCCTCCAGAACCATATGACAGACTTTTACTTTTCAAATACAGTTTTCTCACTCAGGTCTACTATTAGAGCAATGCAATTATCAAGACAACCACCATTTCCCCTCATGTTCCCACTATTCCCTAGCTTAGTAAATTCAACTGATTGGAACAAGTGGAGAATTACCATTTTGAAAAATGCATACAAGTATAATATTCATTTGATTTTCAACAGTCTGAATGAGTCTATAATATGACCATCTGATATTTAGAAGAAACTACCGTAATAATACAATTTTACTAATGGTTCTTTAGATCATCATTTGGGACTTAGTGACAGTTATTTTTTATTGTAATTAATAGAAGGGTTACTGGAGAAAGTAATGTAACTATTAGATACTTTCTGAGATTATTTCCAATAGTCTAAATTGAATAAGTTCGTATTTTGTCAAATTCTTTAGTTGACCTTCTGTGATAGCAGAAATGTTCTATACTGTACATCCTAGAAGTCTCATGTGACTTTAGGTTCTAGGAATGTGGCTAGTGGTAACTTTTCATTTGATCACATCTGAACCAATTGAAATGTACTGACACAGATATCTGTGTCTGGTGGCTATCATGTTAAATAACACAGATTGTTCCCTTTTCTGCATCTACCTGGGTAGCTCTTATTATCTCTTATGTATTTGTGACATGTCTTTGACAAACGAATGTGTAGAAAGATGGATGTTGGAGAGATGGATGAATGGTTGAGTGACATGGAAGGATAGGTGGAGGGATGGTTATGTGGGATGGATGGATGGATGAACACATGAATGAACATGTTCATTAACCTCAAATATACTTAACAAAACAGTAAGTGCCGAAATTAACATACAGTTTGCCTTTGGTTTTTTAGTTCTGTTTTTATTTTCATTTTTATTGTCGGTAATGTATAGATGGGTTACATAGTTCAATTTTTGGCAGTGCTGAGGACCTACCAGGGCCTGTGTATGCTGGGTGGTCTTTACCACACATCTCTGCCTCAGCCCATAGCACTGCTTCTTACCATCATATATCCATGCACAATATCTCATTGAAATTGAACAATTTGGGAATTCCTGCCGTATGGTGATTTGGGGTGCCGACCAACAGAACTTACTCTGCATTGGGAAAGACCTATCTGTTCATTCCAAACTACATGTTGGGCCTTACTGATTCTACACTCTGGGGCACACCCACTCAGCACAGGGCAGGGTGGGAGATGAGGCCTTGGGTTCCTTGACTGGAAACCTCCTTGCTCTGCTCTCTGGATAGTGGATGTGCTTGGGAGCTTTGGGAGGATGCCCTGTCTTCCCTGTCACGCTGCTCCCTTCTACACAAGGTAGGACCAGGCAAAGTTCAGTTCCTCAGGGCCCCTCAGGCCTATGGCCTTCCTTGTCCTATGTGAAGTGCAGAACCCCACATGGGTCCCTGTTGGGAGCCAGAGTGGAATCAAACTGAACCTTGATTTGCATCAGACAATGGCTTTATTGCCTTATTGTTTTCTGGCCTTATTCTGTTTAAATGACCTGAGAATTACCATATGAATGTAACACCTGGAAGTTCCCTGGGTCTGAAGAAGGGAAGAAGCTGGAGTGGAAAATAAACGGGGCAGTCTTTACCTGGACTGCAGACATCCCGGACCCGGTGTGTCTGTCTCTCTTCTATTTTTTCCTAGTCCTTGCCCCTTATTTCAGGAACCCCAATCTGCGAACCCTGGTTTGCTGCCGGCTGGCCCCGGCAGGTCCCCCTGGCCCTGGCCCCGGAGTGGGGGCCGTGGTAGCCAGGGTACTTCTCTACCACTGGAGCTCCCACTTGCCTGCTTTCCTTCCTTCTTGCTTGCTCATCTTTCTTAATTTTTCTCCAAAGACTATGTCACAGGCCCTGAGTTTAAGGACCAATAATCACACACACACACACACACACACACACACACACACACACACACACACACAAACACAGTGGCCAGGAGCATGCTGGATTCCTGTGATGTCTCAGATGACCAGAACATGTGGCCCAGGAAGCATGGCACGTCCTCGGCATAGAGGACCAATTTGTCTGTGCCTGACTCCTAACCTGGCTGGACCCCTCTGGTCACCTTGGACTCCTGTCCCGATTTTGGCCATCACCATGTGCTCACTCATGTCCCCAGGTGAGTCCTAGGTTTCCCCTAAAAAAAAAGGCTAAAATACCAGATGTATAGGCTTGGATGTCTGAAGATTACAATTAATAAACAGGCAGCAAATGCACCTGTAATCCTTGCTTCTTGAAAAGCTGAGATCTGAGCACTGGAATTCCAAGTCAACCTTGGCAATTATGTCAATAAAAACTCATCTCTCCGATTACCCATCAGAAAACAGTAAGTGGTGCTGTGACAGAAAGTGGTACAGCACTAGCCTTGTTTGAAAAAGCTCAGGAACAGGGTCCAGGCCTTGAGTTCAAGGCTGTTTTGACCATAAAGATATGAAGGTAGAACAGGGGGTAATAATGTGAAAATACTAACATAATGAATATGATGGGAAAATACTAGAATAATGAATATGTTATGAAAATACTAGATGAATATGATGTGAACATACTAATATAATGAATATGATTAGAATGAAAGAACAATGGGATGAAATATAGCTAAACTACTTCTAGAAGTATATTGTTAATGCCAACTTGTATCTAAAGGCATATGGCCATAAGAGATAAAACCACTAGAACAGGGAATGGGGCAGTAACGATGGAAACTGCCAGCATCCAGGCACACGGGATAGAGTAATTGCAAATGGCTAAGAACCAGACACCTTGCCATAGGAGAAAAGGTAAGAACCCAGCACACCCCTGGGCACAACTAATTGAAAAGAGACTTTTCTGGGCCCTAACCAAGCAAAATAAACAAGAAGGAGTTTGGGCCAGAGAGGAACAGCCAATGCCCAATATAACCAAAAGACCAAAAATGAGGGTCAGCAATTCTTCTGGCCTTAACCAAGACTGTGGTTTGAGGATCTTTGCTCTACAGGAGCTACTCTTGAGCCGAGAGGACTGATGAGGACTGATGGGGCCCCATAGCTCATACCATGACAGGACTGGGAACTGCATCTACCAACTGACTGGCAGGCCCTGTTTAACTTAGAAACTAAGAGATGTCAGAGTGGTGGGTCCAGCATGTGCACTGGATAGGCAGGCTAAAATTAGGCAAGTTAGGACTAGAATACAGGAACTGTGTTAATTCTGCTAAGCTATGTTAAATCAATAAACTGTTGGTGAATTATGTCCCCTTCTCAAGAGAAAGGCCCATAAAAAAACAGAAACAAAAACAGAAAATCATCAGAAGATGGTTGCTCAGGCCTGTAGTCGTAGCTACTCAGTAGGCTGAAGACTGGGATTGCAATTTGAGGCAGGCCAAGCAAAAAAGCCTCTGAGACTCTGATATCCAATTGACCAGAAACAAAGCAGGAAATTGCTGTGGGTCAGGGTGTAGAGTGGCAGCCTTGAGTGTAAATAGGTAAGGAAAACATGAGGCCCTGAGTTCAAATACCAGGCCTTGGGCAAAAAATAAAATAGAATACAAAACAGCCTTTTAATTGCCTGTAATATCTACCGTACTGTTGTCTCTGGGTTCCTTCCTTGACTGCTCAGCCACTAGTAGTCCAGTTTGCTTGTAGTAACTTTAGGGTATGGTGTTGAGAAGATGGTACCTTACCCATTATTTCTTAGCTTCAGATGCTCCCAACTTTGCTCTGTTGCTTGGTGCTCAGAGAGCCCTCCTCCAATCCAGGGCCTAGGAGAGACCTAGACCACAAGACCATAACAGCAAACATTAAACACAGCTTCCCTGGGTTAATAAGAATAGGTTGGCCCAGGGAACTCTGGGTGCTCTGGCCCAGAGCCATTTGTGAGCACAGGTATCTCTGGGCTAGCCAGACCCAGGCCTTTGAGGAGACAGAGACTTGGACTAGAAACAATGGGGCCCAAGGATTCTGGCAGATTTTAAAGCTCTGGAGGGGGAATAGAAAAGAAAACCCTCTTTTACTGAGGGAAGCTGAGTGATGGGGGAGGGAATGCAGAGAGGTCATAAAGCTACACGTTATAGGCAATTGAACAGCTATAAATTTTTAAAATTCAATTTACATTCTTTTATTTTTCTTACTGATTATAGAAAGATGATATGCAGCGGGATTATGTCAACAGTCAGGTCATGTGTATATTGATGTTGAAACAGTGGCATCCATTTCCTCACTATCTCCCAGTTTTTCCCTCTATCCCCACCCACAAGTTTTTGGTTTTTGCCAGTCCTGAGGCTTGCACTCAGGGTCTGAGCTTTGTCCCTGAGCCTCTCTGTGCTCAAGGCTAGTATTCTACACTTGAGCCACAGCATCACTTCCAGCTTTTCCTGAATTGTTATTGGAAATAAGAGTTCACAGACTTTCTTGCCAGTGATGGCTTTGAATCCTGATCCTCAGATCTCAGCCTCCTGAGAAGCCAGGATTATAGTTTAGAACCACTGGTGCCCAGCACCCACCTACAAGTTTTAGAGATTATTTTCAATATAATATCCAGAGAATACCACTGCTGCATTTCTCCCACCATTCCTCCCCCCATTCTTCCTAGGATATAGAATGAGAACACCGGATGAAAAGAAAGGGGAATAAAAAATGTGAGAGGCCAGTAGTTCACGCCTGTTATCTCAGCTGCACAGGAGACTGAGGACTGCAATTCCAAGTCTGCTCAAGCTGGAAAACCTTTCAGTTTCTAACATCCAATTAAACACTGGAAAATTGGAAGTAGCATTATGACTCAAAGTGGTGGGATGCCTGCCTTGAATGAAAAGCTTAGACAGAGGGCCCAGGCCTTGAGGTCAAGCATGCTGACATACGAGAAAAAAAAAGAGAAAGAGGAAAGGAAAAAAAAAGCAGCCTCTTGTCTCTTTTTCCTGGTGATCAGTTTGCTATTATTTTTTATGAAATCTTTGTGTGTGTGTGTGTGTGTGTGTGTGTCTCTGTGTGTGTGTGTGTGCCTCCATATGTGCATATGTACATGACTGTGTGTGTTCGTACTAGGGTTTTAAGCAGAGCCTTATGCTCTCCCTTAACTATTTCTACTTGAAGCAGAAAACTTATAAGCCAAAGCTCCACTTCTGTCTTTTTTACTGGAAGACTGGAGATAAGGTTCTCTTGGATTTGATTGCCCAGGCTGGCTCTGGACCTTGATTCTCACATCTCAGCTTCCTGTGTAGCTAAATTACAGGCGTGAGCCACCTTGTGCAGGACTAATTGAAAGTCCTTGTTATCTTCTTGGTTAATGAGAGGAAGAACCATATGGGCCCAGTTTTGAAATCAGAAACCCAGTATGAAACTGTCTGCACCATTATTGTACCTGAAACTGGGACTTTAGACTCCAGCCATCAAATCAAGGAGTCCTACCCACAAAAGGTCCAGCCACTCTCCTAGAGAAGCCAAATAAAGTGATATGGTGAAGTGTGAGTAAAGGATATTTAGTTTATAGCAGGCTTAGGAAGATAGCACTACTTCTTCAGCTGTCTTCAGAGGTACAGATATTGATTTTAGGTTAAATAGGGAGGCTTAGGGGAAGGCAGGGAGAAGAGCTTGCATACAAAAAATAGTCCCAAATCCCACGGTGGCCTGGTTGACCACTAGTGAGCTCAGACATTGTCCCTAGAAGAATTCCAGAGAAGTTGTTATCACTTGATTACAGGAACAAAACAGGGACCAAATTATCTCCTGAGATTTGGGCCATTGGTTTTCATCTGCTAAGACGCATCTTAAGGCTGTTGTTTCCACACAGGATGCTTCTCAGGGAGTCTTTATTTCCTCCTGGTGCCCAAAGGTGATTGTGAAAGAATGCAGCACAGAATAGTTGATATCCAGATAGGAGGCCATTCAGTGAATTCACAAAGCCTGGCAAAAACATCTAAAAGGTTGCATCTTACATACCAAGATCTGCTTTGGATCTAGTAAATCTGTTCCCTGTTCACTTGGATTTAGAGTTTGTGACTGAGTGTCACTGGGGACAACTGAGAGCACATGGAGGCTAGGACAGCTATTGGCCCACAGGCTCTGGAACAGAGAGGGACAGCAGCCACCACATCCAATCCCAAGAATCACACACATGCTCCCTGCAGTGTCTCTAGAACCTTCCAAAGACAGACCTTCAATACCTAGCATTTTGCCCTATGCTAAGGGGGTCCCCCTCTACTTTGGGCAAAGAAAACACAGCACCTGAGCACCGCACAGGGATCTGCCAGACCCACACACAGCTGACCTCTGCCTGCTGTCACTACCCTCCTCTCCATCATCCTTTTAGAGAGCATTTATAAAAATTTTTATTGCTTTTATAAAGCTGAGATACAAAGGTGTTAAGTTGCAAAAGTAGCTAGGATTATAGGCAAGACACATAGTATTTGTCTTGCTCTCTCCCTATTTATGATTTTGCTAATACTGATGCTTGAACTCAGGCCTTTGGCATTGTTCTTTTGCTTTATCTTTCAAGGGGAGTGTGCTTTAGTACTTGTGCCACAGTTCTACATGTGGTTTTTTGTGGTTGATTACATGTAAGTCTCATGGACTGGTGTTTCTACCTGGATTGGCTTCCAACCACAATCCTCAGATCTCAGCCCCCTGTGTAGTTAGGATTATTGATCCCTGGCACCCAGGAGAGCAAATATTGTCAGTGTAGCATGGATGAGCAGAAGGGAGAGCACCTCTTTCTCCCCTGGGCTGTTGTGTGGCCACCCCAGGAAGGTAGGCTAATGTGTGGTGTTCACCAGATGCCAGGGCAGCGGACTGCCCTGACTGCAGAAGCAGGGGGGCTTCTAGACAGTACATTTTGGCTACTGCACGTGGGAGTAGGTACTTCTGGCATGAAGAAGGTGGTGTCCCTGGCTGACGTTGCACACACAGTGGGGCTCATGAGGAACATCCCAGAGGATGATCCCACCCCAGTGTCCTCAGTGTTCAGGGGACACCCCACAAGAGGGTGTGCAGCAACAGAAACCCATAGCTCAATCAAGAGCCTGGTCAGAAAGCCACAGACAGGACTTCAGAGAAGCAAAGCTATGAGTGCCTATGTGGCAGTGCCCCCTGGGTTGGAACTTCCCTCCTCTGAGCCTCAGTTTCCAAATGTCCAATATGGATTTCCCCGTTGCCACATTGTAGTCTTTCTGAGGAAAACTACACGAGGTAGTCCTTGTTAAAACTTCAGATAGCCAGGTCGTTGTGTCTCTTGCCACTAATCCTAGCTACTCAGGAGGCTGAGATATGACGACTGTGACTGAAAGCTGGTACTGAGTCAGTGAGACTCTTATCTCCAAGAAACAACCAAAAATCTACAAGTGGATTTGTGGCTTTAGGCACAAAGAACAAAACTTGAACCAAAAAAAGTATAAGTTTAATGCCCGCCCCCTGAGTTCAAATCCCAGGACAGTCTCACAGGCAAATACAAACACACACACACACACACACACACACACACACACACACACACACACACACCCCAAAACATAACAAAAATTAAATAAAGCACAACACTCCCCACTACTATAATTGCCTACCACTAGTCCTCCTGCTATCTAGCTCCTCTGACTTTGGCCTCTCTCCAACCCCACTACCTGTGACAGGAGCTCCCCTTCCAACTGCCAACTTTGGCTCTTTGCAGCTGGCCAGACAGGCAAGACAATGGGTGATGAGTAACGCAAGAGGATTGTGTTAACAGCACAGTAATCAAAGTATGTCTAGTTCTTGGAATTAGCACATGAATAAAATCTTATTCTATCAATTGCATGCATTCTATGCAATTTTGTGTGAATAAACTGGTGGTTTGTGGTGCCTGTGTGCGAGAGTGCATGTGTGTGTGTGTGTGTGTGTGTGTGTGTGTGTGTGTGTGTGTGTGTGTGTATGTGTGATGATACTGGGTTTGAACTCACGGATTGCGTGCTGTTGCTTAGCTATTTTGTGCAAGGCTGATGCTCTATCACTTAAGCACAGGTCTACTTTTGATTTTTTTTTATGTGGTTTACTGCAGAAAAAAGTTTGATGGATTTCTCTGCCTTGATTGGCTTTGAATCTTGATCCTCTCAGCTCCACATACTAAGTAGCCAGGATTATAGGTGTCAGGTACTGGGGCTCAGATTTGGTCAGATGTTAGTAAATGCCAATCATGACTTTACCAAAGGCCAGTAGGAGTCTAAACGTGATACTTATGGGAAGGTTGTCTGAAAGGGACATTTCCAAGAAGTATTTGTGTGTTTATGTGTGCCTGGTGCTGGGGATCAAACCTAAGACCCAGCACTTGCTAAGCAGAGGCTGTGTCAGTGTACCACTGGGAAGCCTAAGTTAATATTGAAGTTGTATGAACTTCAGCGAAAAGGTGTTTTTTAACAGGCCCCACCGGAAGGTCACTCTGAACTAACTCTAAACCAGCAGAGATAGCAGTTTCAAAGAAAGTAATAAATTACAGCCTACTCCCAGTGATTTGAGGCCCCAGGATAAAATAACCATCGAAACATCCTGTGATAACCATTGAGATACCCTGGCCAGCTGCCCTTCAGCTGCCCTGCAGCTCGGCACATATCCCCTAGCACTAGCCAATCAATTAATAATACATCAACCCTGTGAGCTAACCCTATAGAAACCGTGTACAACAGGAAGTCAGGCCTCTCAATTCAGACCTGCTGTGTCAGTGTCGGTCTTGAGTCCAGGCTTGAGCTTGCAATAAGGACTCTTGTGCTCTTACATTGGATTCAGCTCCTTGGAGGAGACCCTGAAATCTGGACCGTATCTTCAGAATGAACAATTCAATTTTCAACAGAATTAACTTAGGTTTGGTCTACAGTCTAGACAGTAGCCATAAACCTAGAGTATCTTGCTATCTAATAGCTTCACTTGTGTCTAAGTATACTGTGCAAATAGGAACAGCAGCTAACATAACGAGCACTTGCTTGAGCCAACAGTTTCAAGGGCCTTGCAAATGGAATAGGATCTGTTACTGTCAACTGTTTATAGGAGAATTAGGGGCCCAGTGAATTTGACTGAGAGAGGCCAGCAGGGAAGACTGAGATCAAACATGGCAGTCTAGTTCCAGATCACAGGCTATTAACCACCACCCTGGTTTAGTTCTAGGTATATTTTATATTTTAAGTTTTTGTGTGTGTTTGTGCTAGTACTGGATGAATGTATTTTCCTTTAGCTGTTTTTGCTCAATGCTGGTGCTGTACGACGTGAGTCACAGCTTTCCTATCGCCCTTTCATGGTTTATTGGCAGTCAGGCTCTCAGGGTCGTCTCTCCGGGCTGGCTATCCACTGTGGTCTTCATAGCTGAGCCCACTGAGCAGCGGCCAGGAATCATGATATATTCTTGTGTCCCTCCGCTCAGTTCTTTGGGCTGCTGTATAAATTACTATTGTTGTCTTTTCACCTAACGAGAAACTTGCACAAAATTTAATTTTAAACAACAAATTTTCCCTCCTGAGTCCAGGTGCATCAGCTCCGGTGGGTTTGTGGTTCAGATAGACATGGCCGAGTCCAAGAACCACACTGCACACAACAGTCCAGGAAATGGCACAGAAATGGCGTCAGGACACCCAGATCACAAAGATACGCATCTCTGAAGGGGAGGACCCCAAGTTCCTGAGGAACATGCGTGTTCTAAGAAGCACAACAAGAAGGGTTTTAAGAAGATGAAGGCCAACGATGCCAAGGCCATGAGAACGTGGCCCAAGGCCATCAGACCCTGAGAAGCTCAAAGCAACAAACACAAGTTCCACAGCAGGCTACCAGCAAGCTCCAGCAACTTGCCTACATCGCCCACCCCAAGCTTGGGAATCACATCCATTCCTACATTTCCAAAGGTCTTAGGCTCACCTGGCCCAAGGCCAGGGCCCAGGCCTTGGCTAGGGCACAATCCAAGGCCCAGACTCCAGCTGCAATGCCAGCTAAGGCCCAGGCCCCAGCTCCTAAGGGTGCTCAGGCCACAGCCTCCTAAGGGTGCGCTGACTCCAGCCTCTAAGCTGGAGGGCTCTGTGAAGGCCCCACAGAGAAGACCTTTGTCTGCCAGTGTGATGACAGGTGAACTGCTGTGGCTCCCTGGCTGCCATCTAGAGGGTGGGGTGTGGCCTGTGTCAATTCTACCAATAAACCTGAGGCAGGAAGACAAAAGTAAATCAATGAATAAATAAATAAATAATGTTTTTTTTGCCAGTCCTGGGGCTTGAACTTAGTGCCTGAGCACTGTCTCTGAGCTTCTTTTTACTCAAGGTTAGCTCTCTGCAACTTCCCAGCTTTTTGCATGTATGTGTGATACTGGGAATTCCAACCCAGGGCTTTACATGCTAGGCAAGCACTCTACAATTAAGCCACCTTCCCAGCCCACAATTTTAATTTTATACTGTAGTCCATGACAACAATTTAGAAATAAAATATGTTTTGTATTTAATTATGTCATTTAAGTTCCTTTCTGCAGTTAGCAACGGAAGACAAATTTAAACACACACACACACACACACACACACACACAATTTCTTAAGATACTTAGCAGAAATGGAGGAAGACATTTCTAGTGGAAATTTATGTGAAAAATTCAATAATATCATTTCTGATTGGCCTTTTTGATTCTCTTGGTTTTTGCTCCACAGCTGTCCATCATTATGGTACCAAGTGAATAAGAAAAAATAGAGAAAGCTATTCCCTTACTGGCATGCTATCCAAGGTATTAGATTACTATGTTGGGTGTAAATCCTGAATTTGTTACTTTACTAATTTTTTGATATATCTAATTGTCCAAACTTCTAATTTCCCAGGAAAATAGAAGTAATGATAGCACTTGAATTATGAGGACTAAATGAATTTACTATTGAAGAGCTTCTAGGCAGTGGATTTATTATGATTGGGCTCCATAAATGTTACTATTTTTAGAATTATCATGAATAACTCTCTAAAGTAGCTACCGAAGTATACTAATAACTTTGCTCTTCTATGATATTGAAAAGTCTATTTTCCTTTTTAAAATTTGTGTGTGCACGTGTGCATATATATGTATGTGTGTGTGTGTGAGAGAGAGAGAGAGAGCAAAAGAGAGAGAAAGAGAGGGAGAGAGAGAGAAAGAGAGAGAGAGAGAAGGAGACAGAGAGAGAGAGAGAGAGAGAGAGAGAGAGAGAGAGAGAGAGAGAGAGAGAGAGAGAGAGAGAGAGAGAGAGAGGGGGGGGGGGAGAGCCCATACATGTGGGAATGTACCTGGGTATGTGCCCAGTATGTGCTTGAACTCAGGGCCAGGGCACTGTCATGAGCTTTTTGGCTCTAGTGTAGTGTTCTACCACTTAATCCACTTCTTACTTTTTTGGGGACGTGATTAACTGGACATCTGAATCACATACATTCCTGACCAGGCAGTCTTTGAACTGGGATCCTCAAATCTTAGCCTTCTGAGTAGCTAGGATTACAGGCATGAGGCATTATCTCCCAGTTGAAACATCTTTGGAAAATCTTTTCTGCATTACATTTATTTAGTACATTATATTTAATTAGTGGTTTCAATCGAACATGTCACTTTCTGAGTGCAATGCATGTTGATCCATGCCACGCCTTCAATCATTTTTCCCAATTTCTCCCAATCTTTTCCATTTCTCAAGTTACCTAGGTCCATTTTGATATAAAATTCCTCACTCTTCCTCTCTCTCTGGATCAATCTGATGTAGGGCATCTGAGCTGTTTCCTTAACATGGTTGTATAGTAATTAGTGCATCAATGAACATGGAGGTATATCTATCTATCTATCTTTCTTTATTGTATACTGACTTTCAGTCTTTTGGATAAATTCCCAAGAGGGTTACTGCTGGAACATAAGAAGTTCTAAATACCTATCTTACCTGAAAACTCTTTTTAAAATTTAAAGAGCTTGTAACATAGTGTATTGGAAATAAATTATTTTCACTATAGACTATTAGAGGTAGAATGATGTAAATTATATGCATATTTTTCTAGCAGTACTTTTTTTTTCTGCTGGTCATGGGGTTTGAACTCTGGGCCTGGGCACTATCCCTTTGCTCTTCAGCTCAAGGCTATTGCCCTGGCCCTTGAGCCAGGGGCCACTTCCGGTTTTCCTAGTGGTTAATTGGAGATAAGAGTCTCATGGTTTTAGTACCCTGGCTGGCTTTGAACCCAGATCCTCAGATCTCATCCTCTTGTGTAGATAGGATTACAGGAGTGAGCCACCACTCCTGGCTTTTTTGTAGCAATTCTGAAAAATGGATACACAGGGAAGAAAGAAAATGAGTTGAGAGAAGAAGGCCAGTAGTTGTGGAGACATACAATTGGTAAATTCATAAACTAGCCAATTCAAGATTATGATGTATGTACATATGTATACATGCATTGATGAGTTCATAGAAACATACACACTCTGAAGAGAGGTTACTATTACCAATATATAATTTATTTAATAAACATACAGAATATAGTGTGTTTGTCACTGAAAGACTTCTTCAAAGAATATATCTACAGCAAAGTCTGGACGATATATGTTCCATGTCTTTTCTTTATGTGGATTGTCCAGGTCAGCTCGTGTTAAATAAAGTCTAAGGACAGGAAAAAAAGTCATTACATTTTCTTTTAGGGCTTACAGTATGTGATTGTAGTTCTTAATGTACTATGTTATTTCTCTTCTCGTTTTTTTGCCCTTATGGTTTTTCTCATGTTGTTACTGTGTGTGACTTGCTACCTGGTATATTGTATACACATTTATTTGTTTATTTGAAACAGGGAAGGGAAGGGGAGAAAAGAGAGGACTGGGAGGTGGAGGAGGAGACAAAAGCATGAGAAGGGGTACAATTATGTGAGAAGTAATGCACCTACTACCTGACGAATATAACTGTAATCCATCTTTACATTCTCCCGACATTAAAAAAAGAACAATAAAACCAAAACAGAATAGTCATCCAATAGCACACCCTTGTTTACAAAGAGACTTGCTGGCTGCAACCAGGATTTAAGTCCTACTTGTCTTCACTACTTAGCCCATTCTGCCTCTTTGGAATGACATAAAAGACCTTAATCTTCAGAAACAAATTGATCAGTCACAACATGCCTGTTAGAGAATTACTGACACCCACATTGAGCATATTATCTAAGTGTTTTGTAAAACTTTTTAAATTTCATTTGTCAGGTAGTAGGAGGTGCAAGTCTTCTCACACATTAATACACCTTCTCATGTGTTTCTCCCTGTTTCCCTCCACCCACCCCCTTCCAATCATGTTTCCCCTCTTTCCCTACTTCAAATAAACAAACAAACATATATTCTAAGTGTTTATAATTGACAAAAGTTACCAAGGGGCTGGGAGTTTGGCCTAGTGTAAGAGTGCTTGCCTAGCATGCATGAAGACCCAGGTTCAATGACTCAGTACTACATACATAGGAAAAGCTGACAGTGGTGCTGTGGATCAAGTGGTAGGACTCTAGCCTTGAGAAGGCCAAAGAACAGTGCAGAAGCCATGAGTTCAAGCCCCAGGACTGTCACAATAATTACCAAGACATAATTGGGTGTATAATGAAACCTCGTAATTAAATAGTGTTCTGGGGTTTTTTTTTGTATTTGTCTTTGTTTTCGTTAATGACAGTAGTGGGGTTTCTACTCACGACCTTGAGTTCTCAATAAACTTTCTCTGCTCAAGCTGACCCTCTCTTACTTGAGCTCCAGTTGCATTTCTGATTTTTCAAGGACTCGTTGGAGATAAGTGTGACATAGACATGCCTGCCCAGGCTAGCTTCAAACTGTGTTCCTCAGATCTCAGCCTCCTGTGTAGCTAGAATGACAGGTCACTGAGCCACCAGTGCCCAGCTATATCGCCCTGAATCGGTGAAATGATGTTTTTGTCTAAGCCACAATCTCATCAGTGTAAAAAAGATTTATCAAGCAAGGAAAAAATGATACCAATTTTCCAGAAATGACTACAAAAAGGAGGATCCAATGTTCTTAAAATCTCCAATGAGATGATGGTGGTGGAAAGGACAAAGCTATCCTTTAGCAAGAACCAGTTTGACAAGAAGCAACAAGTAAACACCCTGCCTTTGTCGAGGACTTTGCTCAAGAGACAGCTGGACACATAGGAAAATGGATAGAAATTTTCCTTTAAATGTAGAGTTTACTCTTTCCAAAATCAAATTGTATGTGAGTTACAAATCTGTAGAAATGAGGCTTTCTTGCTGCTGTCTTAATAGATTTGAGGTATTATCAGGCCCAGTTCAGATTTGAAGAGAAGTCTGGCACTGGATGTAACCAATACTATCCAGCACCACTTCTGGCTTTTTCTATGTATGTGGTAACGAGGAATCAAACCTGGGTCTTTGTGCATGTTAGACAAGCACTCTACCACTAGGACAAACTCATGGCCCAAGGTCTTCATTCTCCCCCCCTCCTCTCTCTCTCTCTCTCTCTCTCTCTCTCTCTCTCTCTCTCTCTCTCTCTCTCTCTCTCTCTCTCTCTCTCTCTCTCTCTCCCTCTTCGTGGGTCATGGGGCCTGAGTGTTGTCCCTGAGCTCTACAACCCAAGAATAACACCCTACCCTTAACTCAACCCCTATTTCCCTTTTCTAGAGGTTAATTGGAGATAAGAGTCTCAGGTCCTTTAGTGCCCAGGGTGGCTTTGAGCCTTAATCTTCAGATCAGGCTCTTGAGTAGCTAGGATAATAGGCCTGAGCCACCTCCCCCAGCTCCAAGGTCTTCATATCTATCCTCACAGTTTTATGAGGACATGGCAACAGTCATTTCTACCTTGATATGGATGATCTAGAAAGTGTTTTTCTTTTTACCACCACAGGTCAATACTCCTGAAAACTGAGTCTTTGTAGGTTCAGGAATGAGTTTCTAGATAAAGTAGTAGGTTCTTAGCAATAATACATCATTCAGTCATGAGGAAACCTTTTCAAAGGGGAGGTTAACCAAACAATGCTTTTGAAATTGCTAATACTTCTCAGGCCTTAAAACTTCTGTCCTACATGGAAATGTGCCTACAGCAGAAGAAAGCCAGCTAAAGCCTCCCTAGACGAATCCCACCAATCATGATCCAATAAAGTGACATCCACCTAGACCTTTCTATATTCCAGGAACCGGGTAGATGTACACGTCGTGAGAGAACTTGATCATTACTATGATCTGGGTAATTGCCTCTTCACTGACACATTGCCTTGTGGTAGGGGATAGGAAATGTTTGCTTAAGCAATTCTTTATTTTTGTAGAAAATGAGCTTAGTATAGTAGGCAAAGGAATTGCCAATCTGTCTTACAATCTGTCCTTACCTGTTCTTCTCTATGAGAGATGTATGGAACCACATGAAGAATGCACAGTCATCATAATAGTTTGGAAGCTTCTAAAAACACATGATTAAAGAAAGAGGTGATTTGTATAATAAAATGGATACCAAAAACTAATAATTGCATTGGGGTTGACGTTCCTTCCTTCTGCCTTTTTGTGTACATCAATTGCAACATCCTATCTATTACAATGTACTCAGAGGCTTGAAGAGAATACTTTTTCATTAAAAATATAAAGGATCAAAATTACTACAATGAAATAGAAAACAAGTGTTCAGTTGGATTTCATTAAAAGACATAATCAGGGTGAAAAAATGTAGCACCAAAATAGAGGGAAACATAGGCATATTTTGTATCTGGATGGGATCTTGTATTCACAATATTTTTAATTCAAAAACTAATGTCTGAAAAACAAAAGCAGATGCAACAAACACCAAGGGTTTGAGCATATACTTCAGTTAGTCAGAGAGTATACCCCAAAGGTGGTAAGCACATGCAGAGCAGAGCTGGACTTCTACTGTCTCACCCACTAGGATCACCAACAAAATTCAGCAAAACCACAGACCACTGGAGTCCTCAGACCTTGCTGACACAAATGCCAAATGGGAAAGCAATGGTAGAAAAGCGTCTGTGGGTTTCTCAATAAGTTAAACATAGAATGACCATTTGGCACCAATTCAACTTCAGGGATGTTTTTATATGATAAATATAGACAATGATCTCTCTGATTAGAACACCACTAAAGAATCAACTAAAGACCTATGTTTAGACACACACACACACACACACACACACACACACACACACACACACACACCCCAAACATACTGTGGTGAATTCTTCATCCTTTATGTTTGCTCTGCTTTCACTTTGACTCTGTTAGGCTGGAATACCAGAAGCAGGGCACAGCCACCCCCAACAGTTTCCAGTCTCTGCTACCTCTCAGTTCCTCAGTGGGAATGAGCTAGACACTTGTCTCATGCACCCATTTTCTAGTGATCACCTGTCTATGTGAAAGCAGATACAATGCACTTGACCTAGTGACTCCATACTACCAGGGACCTCTGAAGATATGTCATAGTGACTACTTGTGTTACAGCACCTTGGACCACAATGAAACCTCCCATGGAAAACCTGCTAAGGTCACACCTGGCCCCCAGGAGAATGTTATTTGCTTCTAAGGTTGCCTTGTGTCCCTCTACTGGTCAGGTATCAGTTTCCCCTGGATGGCTCCCCTCCATCCACTGGCCCTGCAAGATGTGCTGCCTTTCCCTTCTCTGTCATACACTGCTTCTCTTATTCACTGTGTTGTGTTTTCATGCTTTGTTGGTGACTTATGTAATAAGCATATACAACCTGCTCTATTCAGGGTTTTCCTAGAGTGATTAATTTGGTAGAAAGTCAGACAGCAGATATAGGTCATCTGTCAGTACAAACAAGCTTCCTGTGAGGAGCATCCATGGTCACCAGTGGGCCAATTAGACATGAAGCCACTCCCCACCAGGGTAAACAATCATCCTGTGAAAGACACACTGTACAGCATCCACAGCCATTTCACCTGGAGCTCCATCACAACAAAGCTGGAATGTATGGTCCTGTCCAGAGACAGAGTCCTTGAGAGTCAGCCCAAAGACCTAGTACTCACATCTATTTCCATAACTGACAGCTAGTTTGAATAAGTAGGCATCAATATTGGTGATGGCTAGCTACACAAGAAGCTGAGATCTGGAGGATCAAAGTCAGCCATGGCAAAAAGTAAAATATTGTTTCCACGTTAACCAGCAAACAAACAGGGCTGGAGGCATGACTCGAGTGATAGATGTTTAGCCAAGCAAGTAAACCAAGCAAAAATCCAAACCAAAGTATGGCCAAAAACAAAACAAACCAGTAATCAATAATTTCCTCATTTTTCACAAGCATGCCATCCCATCTTAACCCTTAATAATCACAAAACTAGCTCTCATCAAGACCCCCTGCACCAGGGAAAAAAACCACAGTGTTTGTTTAGAGACACTAGCTAAGCAAGAATTCACAGTGGTTCTGTTATCCAAGGGGAAACATTGAAATGGAGAGACTTCCCAGGTGGTTACTTACTTCAACATTCACATTCATATCTCAGTACCTAAGACTGCTCAGCAGTGAGCAAGCAGGTAATGAAGGAGGGCATACAGAACACATGGAAGTTCTTACTGAGAGTAGGAATAGATGATTTCATAGAAAATCATTATAGTCATATATGACACTCAGACATGACATGTACGGCTGATCCATTAAAATTACACAGTCATACTAATGATAGCAAGTCAATAGATAATTATGGACAGGAAAGTAAAATCTCCCTCACATTTGGTAAACACACTGATCACGACGTGTTTAAAAGATAGACAACATAACTGTAATTACTCTTATGGAAAGCCAACAATGTTGGGTTCTTTTTAGCATCTTTGCTTTCATACTTTTCTCATTTGATAAGTAACAGATATCAAGTGCTTACAATTCAGAAGAAAGTGATCAGAAATATTTTAAATATATACAAGAAATCCTGATGACTTTGTTTTGTGTTTTCCTCCCCTTCCCGAGACATGCATTTTTATCTGTCCTTTATATTTTAGGGAACTGCAGCAAAGGAAATCGCAAACCCAGACCAAACAAAAGAGCATACAATCATGCAGGATACTTGAGGACTCACCGAAGAAGAAAATTTTACTTTTATATCATCACATAAGTCCGGACAGTTGGGCACCAAAAAGATTGCTCTATTTGTATCAATATCATGGACAACCTGTCAATGAACACATGGAATTAGGAACTCAAAGTGTTGCCAGCGATTAGTATTCTTTTTCACTCATGAAATCATCCTTAATTCATTATATACTCATAATTTCATAGCTCAGTCATTTCATATAGAAAATAGCAGTAATTTTTTTCTGAAGTGGTAAAGGTACTGGGCTCCAAATGTTTGATAGCTATCTTAAGACTACACTTGAGAAGCAAAGTATTCATTTTTGACAAGTGTCTTTTTGTTTATTGTAATGTATAGAGGGATTACAGTTATATTCACCAGATAGTAGGTGTCTTACTTCTCACACATTGATACCAGCTCTCATGGTTTTGTCCCCATTTTCCTCCCCCAACACCTCTCCCAATCATATTGTTTCCCCACTTCTCTTTCCTATTTTAAATAATCAAATAAACATACATACAATATACCAGGTCACAAAGTCAGATACAGTAACAATATGAGATTAACCAGAAGGAAACTAAACAGAAGAGGAATAACGGAGTGCATTAAGAGCCACAATCACACAAGATAAAGCTCTTGTTTCAATATCCTAGAGATCCTTTCATTTAGTCTCATCCTATATGACCAGGAGTTTCTAATGTAATACACATGACTGTTCTATGTGAATCATCTGATTTTTATATTCTTTTAAGGATGCGCTTTTAACTTCAGTCTGAAACAGTATATTGATGTTCAAGAAGCAATGAATAATTGACCCCACTTTCATGACAAATATTATGTTGCTGATGAGGTCAATGAGCCATTCCAGTGAATGGAATGACCACAAACAGGTCAAGTTTGGGGATTAACAACTATGAAATCATCCCATGTATTACTCTGATATTCATATACCATCATAGAATAAGAAGAAAGCTATGCTAGGCTTCAAGAAACATGCCCACAGAAGACTCTCACATGATTTTCAAGTTTTCAGGAAGTTTTCTACATACAGAACAATATGAAAATAATATATTGTTTTCAAGCTTTATAAGGAAGTGTGCAAGTGTGTCCTATGGGAGGGCAGTATACAGCAGAAAGTTTGAATAACAAAGCATATTCTAGAAAGTAGAATTTCAGTTGGTCATTGGAGGATTTTAATAAAGGAGGAATAATATAGGCCTGAGAAGAGAAACCAGCAAAAATATCAATGAAACTGAGAATTTTATTCCATGTGCCAAACAGATGAGTCAGTCTTCTCTAATGGGAATTTGTAGGTCCAGATATTGATGGAAATAGCTTGGCTACACTAGGGTTGTCATTGATTCAGAGCTTAAAATCCAGGAAAATAAGAATAAATGTGGGCTAAGAATTGATGGGATCAGTGTCCTATGTGACAAAGTGGTTTGAAAATGGTCACTTTTTACACTGATTTGATAACTCATAGATTAGAGATTAAATTCAAATATATTACCTAAACCTCACAACACACTACACTTGTGTGCATGTACAGAAGTGACAACAGGAACCTGGGAATCATTCTGAAAGCTTCCTTTGGGATTAAAAAGGAAATTAGCCAATTTCTCCTGGAAAAGGTGCACAGTCTTGAGAATTTCTTGAACATTTCAGAAATGGCTGTGGGTAAAGAGGCATCTCCTCAGTCCATATGCTGTCTCTACTGCTCTCAAGGTGACATCCAACAAAACGTCTCAATGACAGTCACTGAGCCCATTGCTGAGTGGACAGATTCTGCATCACTCTTTGAACCTATGACTTTCCACTTCCACAAGTGCCAAGGTGACCTTCAAGAACACTGCATTTGAGAATCAGAGCTTTGTAATAAATGATCAAAATGATCAAAAGGAAGATCATATGGCAAATACTGACATGATGTATGCATTTAAATCCTTGAGTAATTCCTGGGGACATTCTTAGCATTTGTGGGCACAAGTGAATTCAAAGCAGCACTAAACTGAAGCACAGTTTGACAATATCTTTCAGAAACTGTTTGGAACAAGGCTCTGCTTTGCATCTGAACTAAGCAATGCCAACTGGAATGGTGACAGAGGGCAAGAGCTGTCTCTTTTTGGTGAGTGTTACTTTGGGGAAGACCATCATGCCACTTGACTGGGAGCTTTGACACAAACATGAGAATTCTCATTTATGAGCTTTGGCTCACCGTGCAGGTTTGGCGAGTACAAGTAAATACAGTCTTGTGCTGCATTATTATTTCAATTTTCAGGTCTGCTCCATTACCTTCTCCTACTCCTGCATAAAAGTGAAAAAGAAAACGTATATGTTTGTTAGAGTACAGAGCAAAATGTCTTGCCAGTTAACTCAATGGAGAATAAAGAGAGAAAATATGGGCCAGCTAAGGTTGTGGGTTTAGTTAATCATTTGATCTTGCATAGAATTTGTCCTTTACAAATGGTTTCTGCCTCTTAAAGCAGTTCACAATATTGCAAAGAAAGACAAAAATCATTATATCTTAATCTTCTACAAGATAAATTCTTACTACATCACCATTCCAGGAAAAAAAAAACATTGGGAGCTTCCAGAATTTCTTGCTTATGAAATGCTACCTTTAGAGTTCTATAATAATAATCTAAATTTAATTTTCTCTAAGTCAAATTTATAAATCAATATCAAGGATAATATTGGTCAGGTATACCCAAACATTAGAGAGAAATAGTCCTATGCCATTTTAACTTAAACTTTTAGTATCTTAGGTGGTTACACAAGCGGGTTTACATTAACCAATCAGTTTATAAGTACAATATATCTTGATGGATATATCAACCCCTATCCTATCTTCTCCATTTCCCTAGGTTCATAGGATATATGTTGTTAAATATTATGGCTGCATTCCCCTATTCTCTCCACATTAATCTAAATTCCTCCTCTATATAGACATAAAAACCTATGACTCTATAGACATAATGTTTTATTTCAAAAATTAATGTGTTTCCATGACATACAAACCTTAGCTTCATTGTGATTAAGTTCTAAATACTAAGTCCCAGTGATTGTAAATAGAGATTGCCTCCTTGAACACTTGTATGTTAAACTTGTCATTTAAAAGATGATGTAAAAATCAACGTTAATAAATTCTTTTTTTTAAAAAAAGAAAAGGTTAAAAAAAACTAATGGGTTGTCAGCCTGACAAAATGAGTGTGCTCAGGAAAACAACCAGGGAATCACTGGGAGAATTCACCGAAGTCAGGCCTTAGGTTTAGCTTCTTTAACCAGTTTGTGCAGAAATTTGCAGGCAACCCAGCAGGAGGTGTGACATTCCATTGGAGTTACTGAGAGATGAAACTGCTGCCACATATTCTGTTCTGCCTGATTCTACCACCACCCCACAGCCGTTTCCTGAGAGGACTGGAACCAAAAACTCTTGGTGATGGGACATTCTGTGCTAAACTCAAAGTCCCTTAGTTGGTTCCAGCCATTATGGTGACTCTGGATGGGTGAATTGTCCATCCAGTGCTGAACAGCCTAGATGAGGGACATGCTAAATGGGTATGAGGACTATGGGCCCCCCAGAGGAACCGTAATCCCCACTCGAGGGATATGCATCTACCGTTGACCGGTGTAGAGCATTTGCATGAGGTGCAGCTAAGACTGCGAGGAGACAGCCTAAACAGCCCTCAGTCTCGGGGTCTCCTGAGGGACACGCCCAATAGCATGGAGGTTGGCATCTATGAAAACCATTCCCCCGCAAAAAGATGCTTGGCCTCAGCAGAAAGACAGATACATGAGCCAGTGGGTCTTGCTTCTTCCTCAACATGGCCTCCATTCTAGGAATCATGGCCTCTGTCCCCCCTCTCATGTTAATGCCTACCATAATTCAGAAATTGCCTAAATCCTTGCCCCTCACTTATTTCAAGATGACGGGAGGAGATCGGGGACATTCTCCCCCTCCCTGAATTCTTACTGTAAGAATGTGCTTGCATCTTGTAAGTAGGTCACTAAGCAACACATGCCTGCTTGCGTTGATATGCAAACATCCTACTACTTGGCCTCTACCCCAAGCAAACATCCTACTACCGGACCCCCTCCCCCGAGAAGTTCCTATACCCCAATCCCTCTCCTGAAGAGGCATATAAACCCTTGTGTGAAAAATAAAATTGGCAGCTTGATCAGGATGCTTGTCTTGCTGCCTTCTTCATGTCTCCTGTCCCTTTCATTCCTCCCTCTAGGTTCTTGGCCCTAGTTGATGTCCCGCTGGATGGGACACTCTTCCACTTTGGAATATTTATAATTAATTGGGGATAAGTGTTTTCTATCTGGGTTGGCTTCAAACCACAATCCTCAGTTCTCAGCCTCCTAAGTAGCTAGGATAACCAACGTGACCCCAGGGTGTGTGACCTTTTCCTCAGTTCAAATGGCCCCTCTTCCTTTAGCCTTTCCTCCAAGATCTGGTTTCAGAGTCCACAATGAAGTTTTTCCTTTCAACCTTGCCTATTTCACATTAACATGAAGCATGTCAAATTGGGTTTTCATCTTGCCTTGTTTTGGTGTCTCTTAATTTCATGGATCAAACACTATCATCAGAAAGATTTCTGATGGAAACATGGCTTTTGCTGCACTCTCCTCTCCCTTGTTCCAGTTGTCCAACTGCTTTCTACTGATATCCTCTAACAATAAGCCACTGAAATTCACAAGTACAATGTGCTAAGCCTTTATTTTCCTCACATTTAAACAATTTACATCACACAAAGGAATTTCATCCTTGAAAAATACAGACAAAGCTGGGCTCAGTGGCTTCCATAGTAACCATAGCTCCTTAGTGTCTGAGATCTGAGGATCAAGGTTCAAAGCCAGCCTGGGCACAAAAGGACCCGAGACTCTTATCTCCATCTAACCTCCAGAAAACAGGAAGTGGGGCTTGGCTCAAGGGTACTGCAGAGCTTAGGGACAACACCCAGGAACAGGGGTAGGGTCGTAGCCTTGAGCTGAAGAGTTCAGGTACAACTCACAGGTTGGGCTGGAAACCCATGATCCCCCCATGCACCCACCGACAAAATGCAGACAAAATGAAGTGAAAATTCTCTGTCTCACCTTCTTCTACATGTTTAGGTTTCTAGCTCTAAATAAATAACCTCTTTCACTATTTTTCTAGGCCAGCCTGTGTAAAGAGAGACTTCATCTAGGAAAAGAGTAGAGCGGCCCAAGCCTGTAGTCCCAGTTGTGGGAAGACTGAGATGGAGAACCCAGGGGAAAACTTTGGAGAACTGGGTGGTCTGTGCCAGTCTTTCCAGCAATATTGGGAAGTCTAAACTAGACAGTCTGATTTCTTGGGAACAGCACCAACTTGGCAGTTGCTAGAGGAGTCTAGTAGAAGAACAAGTTCTCCAAACCTGTTCTATGTCCATGGAGATTCAGGTGTGAGTGTCAAACAAGGGCAGTCAGGGGAATCCAAGTGCTGCCTCTATGAATCTTGTCTGTACTACCTAAACCTGGCCTGCAACAGAGTCTAACTTTTGTATTTGCAACTACCAGAGTTTGAAGTCTGGGTCTTGAACATGCTCAGCTTGTCTAGCTCTATCACTTGAGGCATGCCCCCATTTTGCTTTTTTTGGTTGCAATTGGAGACTCAGAGTGGCTTGGGATGGCTTCAAACTGTGGTCCTCCACATGTCAGCCTTCTCAGTAAGGAGGCTTTTAGGTAAAGAGCCTTGAGTACCCCTGCATTGTAGTTGGTTTTTTAAAATCTAAGCACTTATTTGTCTTTTCTGCTCACAACCCCAGCTGAATGCTAGCATATGACCTGGCCAAAGGTGGCAACAAATAAAATAAGGCATCCTGATGGAGAAGATAGTGAGGAGATGCTTAGAGGAGGAGGAAAGAGAGAAAAGACTATAGTTCTGAGAAGAAAGGGCCGCTGGAAGGACTGGCCAAGAAAATGAGGCAGGGCCAGCAATGCTGAGATGAACCATGAAGGAGAAATGAGTCTGAGAAAGAAGGACTCTACTGGGTTCTTTAATCTTCTCTTCTATGAAAAAAATCTATCCTAGGTTGAGAACAGAACGCAAGGGGTAGAACCTCCCCTCAAGTGGAAATGGGAAAGGGAATAAGAGAGGTATCTAAGGAGAGCTCAAGAGGGAGAAGGTCACATGCATTGACACTTAGCTGTGATGTAGGATCATTTGCATAACATAAGCAAAACCCTCCCAAATAATGGATTGCACATCCTCTTGTCTTCTCCTTCCTTTCTAAAGCACTTACCTTGGATGGAGTAAATCACAAATTTCACAATTTTAAGAGGTTTTTTCACTGGCATTTCCCAGTTCAACACATTCTTCAAGATGTCAAAGTAGTGGACATAGCGACTCTGTAAAGCAACAAAAGCCTCCACTTTAGTGGGAATGCCAGATGTAAAGTCAGTATCCTAATCTCCTTCTCTTTTTCAGCTTGTGAACAGCAGTAAGAAAGGAAGACAACATTAAGGGCTGGGAGTTTGGCCTAGTGGTTAAAGTGCTTGCCTAGCATGCATGAAGACCCGGGTTCGATTCCTCGGTACCACATACATAGAAAAAAGCCGGAAGTGGTGCTGAGGCTCAAGTGGTAGAGCTCTAACCTTGAGAAAGTCCAAGGACAGTGCTCAGGCCCTGAGCTCAAGCCCATGACTGGCAAAAAAAAAAGAAAGGAAGACAACATTTAGAATGAGCCCTTACATTATCAACATTCTTATGTATTTTCCTCATTGTGGAAAAAGAGCCCAGCTGAGACTTGCAGACAGTAACATGGAAAGAAGAAGCCCTTGCTTCTAGGCTTGCTTATGACCATGAGAACAGTGAAGGTGCTGAAACAGCGATGACAAAATCTGTTGTCATGCACTAGAGAAAAAGGACTATGGTTTGGGAGATAGTTCCTCATCAGGAGGAATGACATCTCCACTTAGCTGCACTAGATGATTCTGTACCATTAGTGAGGGGTCCTCTACAGAGCAGAGATTCTTTATCTACCTTTTTCTCCAATATGTTTTTTTTTTGGTAAGGGAACCTTTCAATACTCTGGCTCCTAGCAAGTTGCTCAAAGAGGATTTCTTAGAATTCTCTTTGAGAAACTCCAGATGTCTGATGATGAACCAACTGAGAAGAGTTCAGAAAGTGAACTGCCACATTTCCAATTAGCCAAAGCACTTGTACTGCATGCGAGTGGCTGATGTCTGTAATCCAAGCTACTCAGGAGGCAGAAGCTGAGAGGACTGAAGAATAATGCCAGCCAGGGCTGAAAACTTTGAGATAATCCATCTCTATATACTTAGCCAGAAGTTGAGCTAGAGATCTAGCTCACCTGGTAAAGTGCCACTTGTGAAGAGTTCAAGCCTACTGAGCACCAGGCCACTGAGTTTAAGCCCCAGGATGGGCAAACAATGAAAGGCCAATAGTGAGAAAGATGCCTGAAAATGCAATAGGGCAATGCAAGATGCAATAGGGCAGTGCTGTACCACTTCGCATCTCCAACTCAGGCTGTTTTGGTTCTTCATTAGAACTAAGAATGAAAGGATTTCCTGCCAGGGCTGGCTTTGAAACACCATTCTCAAATCTCAGCCTGTATCTAGAAATACAGACAGGTGCCAGTCATCAGTGTCGGGTAGATGCTTTGCAGTTGTTGGATTTTTTTTTAAGAGTGCATATGTTGGGTGTCATGCCAAACTTCTTGTGAGGTAAAACGACCTGATGAATAGAATTTCCTTCAAAGTAATCCTGGTTGAGGAAAGAAGAGTAGGAAGGGTGACCCAGGGTTTGAGAAGAGTGGGGAAGGAATAAACAAAGCATGACTGTAGGTTGGGATGATGATTGTAGAATGCACTGTATGGTTCCATCTTTGTGTGTTAGAATTTGGATATGAAATGTGCACTTAAAAGGCTCATAGATGGAAGGCTTGATCCCCAGTATACCAGCAGCGTTCAGAGGTGGGTATGGGGAAGTAATTATATTATGAGGCTTTTGACTTTATCCACAGATTCATTCGGTGAGGGCTTCCTAAATTTAAAGCATTAGTAGGAGGTGGGGAAAATGTTAGGAGTTGGGGCCTCATGAAACCAAAGAAGTCACTGGAAGGATGGATCATGTCGCAAACCCTTCCTTCTCCTCAGCTTCCTGGGAACCTTGAGGTGAGCAATCCTTCTCCACAATACCCGCCTCCTTGACATGATTGTTCAGTGTCAGTGTAGGCCCAAAGCAATGGCATCAAGTGGCCTTAAAGGAAATCCTGAAACTGTGAGCCCAAATGAATCTTTCCCCACTTTAAGTTCTTTGGTCAGTTATTTTTTTTTATAGTGACCAACACTCCAATCCAATATAATTGGGATTTTTCATATTTTCATAATAAAGTATTATCAGAGGAAAATAGGACAACAGTGGATAGTTTAAACAATGTTAAGAATATGGAATGAAAGAATATGATAATGTCTGCTGGAACAAGATTTGTAAAATACTTATTTTCCCAGTTCATTCTGTTTTCTTCTTTCATACTCCCATTATCTCTGTGTGTCTTTATCTCTCATTCTTGGTCTGAGGATCTCTCATTCTTTCTCTTCTCTGCACTCTTCTTTCCCCTACACTGGGGTCATCACAAAACCATCCTGGCAGTGTTCTAAAGACCTTGAATTGCTCATTGCCTTAGCAAAAACTGGTGAAGGATCCAATCTCTCTTTCTAGGGAAACCAATGGCTAGTAGATCATCTACTAGCCAGAGATCATCTTCAGGCATCAGAAAACCTTAGATATTTGACCTTCCTTTTTGGGAGGGGAATCAATTCCAGAAGCTGTAGGGAATAAAGAATAAGAAATGGAATGTGTGATGCTCTGTTGAGAACTGTTGGGAGCCAGAGTGGAATCAAACTGTACCTTGATTTGCATCAGACAATTGCTTTATTGTCTTATGGTTTTCTGGCCTTATTCTGTTTAAATGACCTGAGATTTACCATATGAATGTAACACCTGGAAGTTCCCTGGTTTCAAGAAGGGATATAAGCCTTGAGTTGAGGATAAATGGGGCTGCAGTCTTTACCTGGGCTGCAGACCTACCAACCCCATGTGTTTGTCTCTCTTCTATTTTTTCCAGTCCCTGCCCCATATTTCAGGAACCCCAATTTGCTGCCGGTAGGCCCCGGCAGAGAACCAAGCCAAGTAGCCTATGAGGCTACAGATGTGGGCCTCCAAAGATCAGGAAATGGTTAGGAGTCACAAGTCCTCTGCCATCATTGATTGTTAAAGAAGGGTTACAGATGCAACCAGGCTAAATGTGCCACTAACATCTCCCCATAAATAACTTTTTGTGAAAAGAGAAACTTACTTGGGAAGGAGTTTCTACACCTTGAAACTGACTGCTCACATTCCTGTCAGTTCTGCGCTCCCCGAAGTATTCAAGGCTGTCCTACAGAAAAGGGGTTAATACAATCACAGTGCTTATCTGTCCTCTTTGGACAGAGCTACTTATGAACTTTCTTAGTTCCTAGATTTTTAAGTGGCTAAGATTACAGGCACAAGTCTACAATGCCCACCTTTCCTTTGATTCTTTTAAAAATTACTTTATTATTTTTTGAGAGGTCTTTCTAGATCCTTTGCCAAATTACTGATTAGCTCATTAGTTTTGGGGAGATGTTAATTTTTGAGCTTCTTGTATATTTTGAATATTAGGACTTTGTCAGATATATTGCTGGTAAAGATCTACCAGTCTGTTGGCTGTCTTTTTAGTTTAGCACCTATGTTCTTTGCTGTGCAGAAAATTTTTATTTTGATATAATCACATTTGTCAAGTCTCTCCTACTTTCTGTGGCCTTGCCACTATTTCCAAAAAGTTCCTGCCTATGCCTATCAGTTCTAATATTTCTCCTACTCCAACTTGCAATAGTTTCAATGTTTCAGGCCTGACTTTGAGGTCTTTAAATTCATTTGAGTTGATATTGGTGCATGGTGATAAACAAGGATCCAATTTTAATTTTCTACATATGGAAGTCCTAATACCAATTATTGAAAAGACTATATTTTTCCATCACACATTTTTATTGTGCCTAATTTCTTTATATATATATATATATATATATATATATATATATATATATATATATATATATTAAGATGCTGGAGGGGATGTGGCCAGGAGGGATCATTATTACACAGTTGGTGGGAGTGCAAACTCATTCAAGAATTATGGCAGCTCCTCAAAAGACTAAACATAGAGTTCCCCTATGACCCAGCAATTCCACTACTTGGCATTTACCCAACCGTCCAGAAACAAGGACATACTAAAGCTACTAGCACAACGATGTTCACTGCAGCACTATTTACCATAGCAAAGATATGGAACCAACTCTGATACCCTTCGATTGATGAGTGGATCAACAAGATGTGGTATTTTTACACAATAGAATTCTATGCTGCTGTCAGAAAGAATGACATCACTCCATTTGGAAGGAAATGGAAAGACTTAGAAAAAATCATATTAAGTGAAGTAAGTCAGACTCAAAGGAACATATACTCAATGGTTTCACCTATTTGTCATAATCAGTAGAAACCTTGGGCTCTCCTAGCAGCGATTTACAATAGAGCAAAACCTAGATACATAAGGACATACAGTATGTCGCTAAATGAAAGGACCTATAGGAAATAGAAACAAAAGCCATAAAATGAGTGATTGTTGTACTATGTTATCTCCCATTTCTTTTGCTGTCCCTTGGTTATCTCATATTTTTATAGTATTTCACTTTGTTATCTGATATATTGTATATATGCGTATTTGGTTATTTGAAATTGGATAGGAAAGGGGCAAAAACAAGATGAGGGTGGGAGTGGGGGGAGGGAAATGGGGACCAAGACTTGAGAAAGGGTATCAATGTATGTGAAGTAATGCACCTTCTATCTGGCGAAAGTAATGTAGCCCTCCTATTAAGTACAATAAAAAATATTTTTAAAACTCATTATAAAGGTGTTGTACAGAGAGGCTACAATTACATAAGTCAGTTAATGAGGATATAGCTTTTTAGAAAACGTTGATTCTTATTTCTTAAATACGGAATTACAAAGTCATGTGTATATCCTACAACATTAAAGAAATTGTAGGAAGGAAGTAGTGGGTGGAGTTGGAGGGAGGAGAATGATGAACGAGTGACCTTACTCACAATGCACTGAATTCTCAAACTGCTTTTTTGAATGGCAACTACTTATAGATGGTAAAAAAATATACCTTAAAATGCTGTTCTTCTTAGTAATTCTGAATTTGGGCATTCCCTCGCATTTGTGTCTCACTGCTCTCACTATAGGCTTGGCCCAGAACAAGAATACAAGGGTACAAGTCCAGTAAATAACTGCATATTAAACAAGGCTGCATTAATCCAGGCTTTCACTTTCACTTAATCACCATGAGCTAAGCATTTCCTTAATATTGTACCATGAATGCTTCAGAACTAGCAAATTCAATACATATAAAAGACTAAGTATCAAAACCTTTTTCCTACCTTTGCGGTTAAAAACGTGCCAGTGGCAAGAAGTACAATAGATATCATTGTGCCTGTTCGTCCTAGAAAAGAGCAGAAATGAGTTCAAGAAACCTTTGTTCCAGTGTAAAAATACACTCACAAATACTCATTTGGTATTGGTACTGTTTCTTCTGAAGTGTTGCTGTCTCAAAATTTCCAATTGAGAAATATTAAGACTTTATTTTTCATTAATGTAATGAAAAGAACGCTGGTCCTCATGTATAATTCCAGATTCCCAGGTGGGAAGATCAGGATGGTTGTGATTCCAACCAGCTTAGGCAAAATAAACAGGACCTCATTCTCAACCAGCAAGATGGGCCGGGTGCTTCACATCTACAGCCTTCATTGGGTGGGAGACATAGAAATGGGTTTCAGACTGATGCCAGCTCAGGAAAATGTAGGAGGTACTTTATCTAAAAAAAGCATTGAAGCAAAACAGAGCTGGGCATATACCTGAAGTGGGAGAATGCTGGCCAAGCACGTGCCAGGTGCTGAGTGCAAATGCAAGCAGGAACCCACATTACCAACTAGAATTGTAGTCCCTATGTAATTGCATTATTTGAATTGTATTGTGAACATTTGCAAACATAGGAATGTAGAGAGACAAGCATAATGAATACGCATATTCCTATTCCTCAGATTATATAATTCTAAGTATTTTGCTGTAGTGTTCTTGCTTACTTTCTACCTCAGCTTACATGCCTGCTTTTCTCTCTTCTCCCTCTCTCTTTGCCTCTGCCTGTGTGTGTGTGTGTGTGTGTGATAGTGTTTTGTAGCAAATACTTTGACAATTATAGCAAATCCTTGACTTCTTCCTGCTTCAAATCACTCATCCTCTAAGTCTCTTCTGTTACCTTCTACTTTTATCTTAGTTTTGTCCTACAAAATTTAAGTTTGAAAATATGTTCTTTTCTCTTTCTATATTCATCCTTATAATCTAATTTTTAACATACCCATTCACCTGAAAAATACACATTTTTCATCTAGTCTTTAAACATTTTTTTCCACTGGAGGAAGAACAGATTTATTATCTTCATGTACAGAGAAATCAACATTGCACATCTAACCCAGCTTAGTAGCCAGTTCCTTAGCCTTTGCCTTTTCCAGCTTGCCAATTTGAGTCACATATTTTGGACTGAGGACGTGCCTTCCCAGTGAGGATGGATCTCATCGTGAGCTTCAACTCATGAACTCCTTTGGCTTCTTTTGATCAAGAGAAGGTACTCTACCAATTCAGTCATATTATCTCTACTTCTAGCCTTTTGTTTGTTAAACAGAGACAACCATCTTAGGGATTTTTTTTGCCTGGGTTGCCACAAATCTCACATTCCTGAGTAGCATGGGTTACCAGTGCCTGGTTGAAACTTTCACAAGGGCAAAAACAAAGTATCTTAAATGCCAAGTGAGAAGTCATTCATGTTGAGGTCTGGTTCTCAGAAGATATGCAAATGGCTAATTGATACCTAAAGAAATGTTCAACTTCTTTAACCATAAAGAAAATACAATGGAATCTGTGCTGATTTCATCACACCAAGGCAGAATGGAAGTCATAAATAAAACAATAGCAAAGGCTGGCAAGTATGGAGCAGAAAGGTGAGAATGAACTATATTAGTATACTGTTGGTTGGTTTGAAATTAGTCTATCCACTAGAGAAATCAGTATGGAGGGTCTTCTTCAAAACACTAATCATAGACTTACTTTGTAAGTTTTATAGGTCTTATAAGTTACAAGGTAACTTCTCATTTTATAGAATATCTTGTTTGTGACTTTGGATGTGGTGAGCTCTGTGTGTGTGTGCTGTGTGTGTGTGTGTGTGTGTGTACGTGTGTGTGTGTGTGTGCTGTGTGTGTGTGCTGTGTATGTGTGTGTGTGTGGGTGTGTGTGTGTGTGTGTTTCATACATTTTACTACAGAAAAATCTCAAACCAACAATTTAATGGTACAACTTAAAATGCTGGAAAAAGAGTACCAAACCCAACCAAAATCTAGTAGAAGGAAACAAATTATTAAAAGTAAAGCAGAATCAAATGAATTAAGAATCCAAAAAACCCCAGAATCCACAAACAAGGAGTTGGTTCTTGGAAAAAATTAACAAAACTGACAGACCCTTACCAAATCAGATCAAAAAGTGAAGGGAGAACACCTAAATAAACAAAATTATAGACAAGAAGGGCAATATAACAACAGAAATTACCAATATCCAGAGCATCCCAAGGGATTACTTGTCAAATCTTCATGCCAACAAATTTGAAAATCTAGAAGAGATGGACGAATTTCCAGCAAATATTGAAATAACCAAACTGAACCATGAAGATCTAAATCTACTAAACAGACCCACTTCAAGTAATGAAATAGAAAAAGCAATAAGAGTCTATAGGATTCTTTAAATACAGAATCATGTCATCTGCAAAGTGGGATAGACTATACTCCCAAGCTCCTTGAGCTGATTCAAAACTTAGGAAAAGTAGCAGGCTATAAAATCAACCCTCAAAAATCAACTGCCTTCCTTTACACCAACAGTGAGAGGAACGAGGCAATAATCAGGAAAGAAACTCCTTTCACAATAGCTTCAAAAAAAATAAAGTACCTATGTTGTCTCTCATCTCCTTTGCTGTCCCTTGGTTATCTCATATTGGTATAGTATCTCACTTTGTTATCTGATATATTGAATTTATTTGTATTTCGGTATTTGAAATTTGATAGGGAAAGGGGGAAAACCAAGACGGGTGGGGGGTGTTGGGGGGGAGGGAAACGGGTACCAAGACATGTGAAAGGGTATCAATGTATGTGAATTAATGCACCTTCTATCTGGCAAATATCATGTAACCCTTTTACTAATTACAATAAAAAAAATAAAAAATAAAAAATAAAGTACCTAGGAATTAGCTTAACTAAGAATGTAAAGGACCTTTTTGACGAAAACTTTAAAACCCTAAAAAAGGAAATTAAAGCAGAACTAAGGAAATGGAAAAACCTCCCATGCTCCTGGATTGGAAGAATCAACATTGTGAAAATGACAATCTTGCCAAGAGCTATCTACAAATTCAACGCAATACCCATCAATATCCCAATGTCATTCTTTAAAGAAATAGAAAACGCAATCCAAAATTTCATATGGAATAATAAAAGACCCCGTATAGCAAAAACACTTCTTAGCAGAAAGAACAGCGCTGGAGGAATTTCATTTCCAAACTTTAGACTCTATTACAGAGCTATAATTCTCAAAACAGTTTGGTACTGGCACAGGAACAGGCCTGAAGACCAATGGAACAGAACTGAGGACGCAGATATTAAACCACAGACCTATGGCCACCTAATCTTTGACAAGGGAGCCAAAAAAATAGAATGGAAGAAAGACAGCCTCTTCAACAAGTTGTGCTGGCAGAACTGGTTAAGCACCTGCAGAAAACTAAAGCTGGATCCTTCGTTGTCACCTTGCACTAGAATTAACTCCAAATGGGTCAAAGACCTGGAGGTAAAAGCTGACACACTGAAAACATTACAGGAAGGAATAGGAGATACACTAGGCCTCCTTGGCACAGGTCGAAACTTTCTTAATAAGGACCAAGAATCACAACAAATCAGAGAAAGGCTGGATAAGTGGGACTGCATTAAACTGCAGAGCTTTTGTATGACAAAGGACATAGCTAGTAAACTAATCAGGAAGCCTACAGAGTGGGAGAAGATCTTCACCAACCAAACAACGGACAAAGGCCTCATATCTAAAATATATCAACAACTCAAAAAATTGAATCACTCCAAAACTAATCTCCAAAGTAACAACCATCCCATTAAAAAAATGGGCCAAAGACTTAAAGAGAGTCTTCTCTGAAGAAGAAACAAAAATGGCCTATAGATACATGAAGAAATGCTCAACATCTCTGGTCATAAAAGAAATGCAAATCAAAACAACTCTAAGATTCCACCTCACTCCAGTTAGAATGGCCAGGATCAGGAAAACGAATAACAACAGATGCTGGAGGGGATGTGGCCAGGAGGGATCACTACTACACTGTTGGTGGGAGTGCAAACTCGTTGAACCACTATGGAAAGCAGTGTGGCAGTGCCTCAAAAGGCTAAACATAGAACTCCCCTATGACCCAGCAATTCCACTACTTGGCATTTACCCAACCATCCAGAAACAAGGACATACTAAATCCACTGGCACAACAATGTTCATTGCAGCACTATTCACCATAGCAAAGATATGGAACCAACCCAGATGTCCCTCAGTTGATGAGTGGATCAACAAGTTGTGGTATTTGTACACAATGGAATTCTATGCTGCTGCCAGAAAGAATGACATCACCCCATTTGTTAGGAAATGGAAAGACTTAGAAAAGTCATATTAAGTGAAGTAAGCCAGACTCAAAGGAACTTAGGCTCAATGGTTTCCCTCATTCGTCATAACCAGTAGAAACCTTGGGCTCTACTAGCAGAGATCTGCAATAGAGCAAAATCTTGATACATAAGGCCATATAATGTGAAGCTAATTGAAAGGACCTCCAGGATATTGAAACAAAAGCCATATAATGAATAATTGTTGTCCTTAATGTACTATGTTGTCTCTCATCTCCTTTGCTATCCCTTGGTTATCTCATATTGGTATAGTATCTCACTTTATTATCTGATATATTGAATTTATTTGTATTTGGATATTTGAAATTTGATAGGGAAGGGGGGAAAACCAAGATGGGAGGGGGTGTGGGGGGGGAGGGAAATGGGTACCAAGACATGTGAAAGGGTATCAATGTATGTGAATTAATGCACCTTCTATCTGGCAAATATCATGTAACCCTTTTACGAATTAGAATAAAAAACAACAACAAAAAAACGCAATAAGAGACCTCTCATCCAAGAATAGCCCAGGACCTGAAGGATTCATAGCTGAAATCTATAAGGCCTTCAAAGAAGAGCTCACACCAATACTCCCCAAAATCTTCAATGAAGTTAAAAGTGAAGGCTCTCTACCAAACCCATTCTATGAAACCAGCTTAACCCTCATGTCAAAACGAGACAGGAACTCATCAAAGAAAGAGAACCAGAGACCCAGTTCTTTAATAAATATTGATGCAAAACTGCTCAACAAAATATTGGCCAATCAACTTCAACAACTCATCAAAAAATTATACACTGTGATCAAACAGGACTGATCACCGGGATCCAAAGCTGGTTCAATACATGCTAGTGGGTTAATATAATTCATCACATCAAAAGTAGCAAGGACAACAATCACATGATCATCTAAATAGATGTAGACAAGGCATTTAACAAGATCCAACACCCCTTGATGCAAAAAGTTCTGGAGAAAGTAGGAATCATGGAACATTCCTCAATATAATCTTACACGACCACCCTACAAACTAGCATAAAAGTAAATGGAGAAAAGGTAAAGCCATTTCCTCTGAAATCAGGAATGATACAAGGATGCCCACTTTCTCCACTCCTGTTCAATACAGTATTAGAATTCCTAGCCAGAGCAATAAGGCAAGAGCCAAACATAAAGGAAGTTGAAATAGGAAAGGAGGAAGTGAAACTTTCTCTCTTTGCAGATGACAGGATTCTTTTTTTCCATACATCTTTTATTGTAATTGATAGAAGGGTTACATTATATTTATCAGATAAAAAGTGCATTACTTCATCTTGATTTCCTCCCTTCCCTATCCAATTTCAAATGACCAGTTAAGTATATATAAAATATATCAGACAACAAGGTGAAATATTGTAATAATATGAGATAACCAAGGGACAGCAAAAGAGATGAGACATAACATGGCACATTAAGGACAACAATCACTCATTATATGGCTTTTGTTTCTACATCCTGGAGGTGCTTACTAGATTTTGTTCTATTGTAAATCTCTGCTAGGAGAGCCCAAGGTTTCTACTGATTATGACAAATGAGGGAAACCATTGAGCATATGTTCCTTTGAGTCTGGCTTACTTCACTTAATATGATTTTTTCTAAGTCTTTCCATTACCTTACAAGTGGGACAATGTCATTATTTCTGACCTCAGCATAGAATTCCATTGTGTATAAACACCACATCATCTTGTTGATCCACTCATCAACTGAGGGACATCTGGTTTGGTTCCATATCTTTGCTATGGTAAATAGTGCTGTGATGAACATTGTTGGGTTCATGGATTTAATATGTCCTTGTTTCTGGACAATTGAGTAAATGCCAAGTGGTGGAATTGCTGGATCATGGGGTGATCTATGTTTAGTCTTTTGAGGAGCTGCCAAACTGCTTTCTATAGTGGTTGAACAAGTTTGCACTCCCAATAACAGTGTAGTAGTGATCCCTCCTGGCCACATCCCCTCCAGCATCAGTTGTTATTAGGTTCTTGATCCTGGCCATTGTAACTAGAGTGAGGTAGAATTTTAGAATTGTTTTGATTTGCATTTCTTTTATGACCAGAGATATTGAGCATTTCTTCATGTGTCTATAGGCCATTGTTATTTCTTCTTCAGAGAAGACTCTCTTTAAGTCTTTGGCCCATCTTTTAATGGGATGGTTGTTAATTTGGAGATTAGTTTTGGAGTCATTCAATTTTTTGAGCTGCTGATATATTTTAGATTTGAGGTCCCCAAAATACAAAACAAAACAAAACAAAATTAAACTAAATCATAGACAAGAATGCAAATATCACAGCAGAAATTACCAAGGTACAGAACATCATAATGGAATACATCTCTAACTTTATGCCAACCAATTTGAGGATCTAAAAGAGATGAATGAATTTCTCGCCAATATTAGCATACCCAAGCTGAACCAAGAAGACCTAGTCCAAATAAACGGACCTATGTCAAGTCCCAAAATAGAAATGGCAATAAGAGACCTCCCATCCAAGAAAAGCCCAGGGCCAGATGAATTCACAGCTGAATTCTATGAGGCCAGCAGAACAGAGCTCACACCAATACTCCTCAAGCTCTTCAATGAAATTGAAAGTGAACACTCTTCTGCCAAACTCATTGTACAAAGCCCCCCTAACCCTCATCCCAAAACCAGATAGGGACTCATCAAAGAAAGACTCATCTCTTTGATGAATATTGATGCAAAACTGCTCAACAAAATACTGGCCAACCATCTTCAGCAACTCCTCAAAAAATTATACACTACGAAAAAAAATTATACACTATGCTCAAACAGGATTCAGCACAGGGGTGCAAAGCTGGTTCAATAGACGCAAGTAAATTCCTATAATTCAACACATCAACAGGAGCAAGGGCCAGAATTCCATGATTGTCTCAACAGATGCAGAAAAGGCATTTGACAAGATCCAACACCCCTTTGTGCTAGAAGCTCTGGAGAAACTAGGAATCCATGGAACATTCCTCAGTATAATAAAGGCTGTGTATGACAAACCCACAGCTAGCATTATACTTAGTGGTGAAAAGCTAAAGCCATTTCCACTAAATTCAGGAATGAGACAAGGATGCCCACTCTCTCCACTTCTCTTTAACATAGTATAGAATTCCTAGCCAGAGCAATAAGAAAAGAAGCAAGTAGAAAGGGGATCCAAACAGGGAAAGAGGAAGTGAAACTTGCCCTCTTTGCAAATGACATGATTCTTTATTTAAAGAAATCTATAGATTCTACTTGCAAGTTGCTTGAGCTGATTTGAAACTTTGGCAAGGTAGCAGGGTATAAAATTAACCCTCAAAAATTAACAGCCTTCCTGTATACCAGCAATGAGGGGATTGGGGCAGCAATCAGGAAAGCAACTCCATTTGCAATAGCCTCAAGGAAAATAAAATACATAGGAATTAATTAACTAAGAATGTAAAGGACATTTATAATGCAAACTTTAAAAACCTGAAAAATGAAATTTAAGCAGATCTGAAGAAATGGATAAACTTCCCAGGCTCCTGAATTGGAAGAATTAACAACATGAAAATGGCAATCCTGCCAAGGGCTATGTACAAATTCAATGCAATAATCATCAATAGCCCAATGTCATTCTTTAATGAAATTGAAGAAGAAATCCACAATATCATATGGAATAATAAAAGACCCTATATAGCAGAAAGAGCAACTCTGAAGGAATATCCATATCAAATTTCAGACTCTATTACAAAGTTACAGTAATCAAAACAACTTGATACAGGCACAAGAATAGGGCAGAGGACCAATGGAATCAAATTGAAGGCCCAAAAATCAACGCACAAACCTATGACCACTTAATCTTTGATAAGGGAGCCCAAAAAATAGAATGGAAGAAAGACAGCCTCTTCAACAAGTGATGCTGGCAGAACTGGTTAAGCACCTCCAGAAAATTAAAGTTGGTACCTTCTATGTCACCCTATACTAGGATTAGTTCCAAATGGATCTTAAAAACTTTACAAGAAGGAATGTGAGATACACTAAGTCCCCCTGGCACAGATCGAAACTTTCTTAATAAAGACCAAACAAGCACAAAAAATTAAATATAGATAGGACAGAGGGGAATGCATTAAATTGTAGAGCTTCTGTAGGTCAAAGGACATAGGTAGCAGGTTAAATAGAAAGCTCACAGAGTAAGAGAAGATCTTTACTAATCATACAACAGACAAAGGCCTCATATCTAAAATATACCTATAGCTAAAAAAAAGGAATCATTCCAAAATTAAGCTCCAAAGAAATAACCATCCTATAAAAAGATTGGCCAAGACTTAGAGTCTTCTCGGAAGAAGAAATAAGAATGGCCTATAGACACATGAAGAAATGCTCAACCTCTCCAACCATAAAAGAAATGCAAATCAAAACAAGTTTGAGATTCCACCACACTCCAGTTAGAATGGCCATGATCAAGAAATGCAATAACTACAGATGCTGGCTGGGATGTGGCCAGAAGGGATCATTACTACACTGTTGGTGGGAGTGCAAACTCGTTCAACCACTATGGAAGGCAGTGTGGCAGTTCCTCAAAAGGCTAAACATAGATCACCCCATGACCCAGCAATTCCACGACTTGGCATTTACCTAATAGTCCAGAAACAAGGACATACTAAAGCCACTAGCACAACAATGTTCATTGCCACAATATTTACCATAGCAAAGGTATGCAACCAACCCATATGCTCCTCAGGAGAGATTGAAACACCAAGATGTGGTATTTATACACAATGGAATTCTATGCCGCCATCAGAAAGAACGACATTACACGATTTGTAAGGAAATGCAAAAACTTGGAAAAAATCATATTAAGTGAAGTACTGAAAGAAACATAGGCTCAATGGATTCCCATTTGTAATAATTAGTACACATCTAGTTTGCCCCTAGCTGAGGAACACAGTAGCTCAAATCCTACACACATAATGCCATATAGGATGAGGCCAAATTAATGGACTACCAGGACATGGAAACAAGAGCTTAATTATAAGTGACTGTTATTGTAATGTATCATGTTCTTCTCTCTACTCTTGTGTTGCCCTTTGGTTAATCTCATATTGTTACAGTATCCCACTTTGTTACCTGGTATATTATCTAGATGTTTACTTGTGTATTTGATATAGGAGGGGAAAAATCAGGGGAGGGGTTGGGCAGAGGGAAATGGGGACAAAAACATGAGACGGGATATAGATGTGTGAGAAGTTTGGCACATTCTATCTGGCAAATATAACTGTAACCCCTCTATACATTAAATTTTGAAAAATAAAGTAGATAATCAGCTGAGCAAAGAGGTATACGCTATGGAACCAGAGAATCTCCAAAATGGGTTAAGAAACAACACAAATAGCAAGACAATACATTAACCTTTCCTAAAGCAGGACAAAGAGGGAGGTATGGTGGCCATTTCTGCCATTCAGCACACAGAGGCAAGGGCAGGAAGATAACAAGCTTGAGACTATATAGGGAAATCCTGACAAAACCAAACAAATGCTCACAAAACACAAAGCCAGCCAGCCGTAGTGGCTGTATTACTAGCTATTCAGATATAGACAATGGGGAGGTTTGTCATTCAAGGCAAGCCCAAATCTATACAAGAATTCTTCTCAAGTAAAAAGTAGAGCATCACAGTATGTATCCATGAACCCAAGTGTGTGAAAAAGTTAAAGAGGGTCACAGTCTAGGCCTTTCTGGATTCAGGATGAAAAGTGAGAACCAATGTGAATAATGACTAAAGCAAACAGGTATGAGGAATGTAAGTGGCTCCAGTAGTAAAGGGCCCCAGGACGTGTGAGGCCTTGGGTTCCGACCATATTAATGCCAAGAAACAATACAAAATCACCCCACACTCCCAAGAATCAAAAGGCAGTGTGGTAGGACACAGTACTTGGAAAGACATTTCTGAAAACGAAACCTTAAAGTGGCCAACAGATTTGTGAAACAATTCTCAATGTCACTAGGTAACAGGGAAGAGCATCTTAAAAGCCCAAGGCGAGAATGCATTTGTTAACTAGCTTCATTCAGCATTCCACATTGTATATAAATAGGAAAGTATTACATTTACATGATACATAAGTGCAGCACTGTCAGCTAAAGAAGAAAAAGGCATCACTGCAAATGAGATACAAATGCAATACCATCCTGAAGTTGAACACTGTTTGGGGGAGGCAGGTATACATGGGTAAACCAAAATGGAAGAAACCCATATAATCAGCAATTAAGGGAAGTAGCTCATTGTCCTCCCTTCTTTACATTAGTTTTTCCTTTGTTCTTCCCTCCCCTTCTCTATTTTCCTTTTAGTATTCTTTGCTTCTTTCATCCTTTAAACACAATATTAATATGTTAGCAATGATGAATCTATCTGAGGAGTAGCAGTAGGTATCTTCCTACTGCCCATCAATATTTATTCTCAACTATCTTTTTACAAAGGAGACAGAAAGGAAAGCATCATTACCTTTTCCACCTTTGCAGTGAATTATGATGATGTTGTGAGGATCCTTGGATAACCAGGCAATGACTTCTTTAGCAAATGAAACCATCTCTCTGGTTTAACAAAAATTTTTAGTTAATTAAAATTCATTCCCAAATTTCAAGCCCAGTGAATTTAGTGCTTTTCTGACCATCCGTGTGGCATCAGACTTACTCAAGAGTGGGGACATTGTGATCCTCTATCATTATTCTATGCACACGGTGATGAAAATACTTAGGGTCATAAGACCGTTCGCCTGAAAGAAATGAGATATGTGTCAGAGCTGTATGCCTACTGACATGAAAGTTAGGAACGAAGTTTAAAATTTCTCTTAGGAATTCTTATCTCCTTTCCATTTTTCTAAAAGGATTTTTAACATCACCAGCACAAAGGTCCTGAGAGGAACACAGGCAGACCAGTGGACAAAAAAGCCAAAGAGACATGAAGGACATTAGGGACAGATTCTTGTCCTTAAAGACTTTTTCATCCCAAGTAATTTAAAATCAACTCATGCTTCATATTCCTTACCTTTAACCTTCTAACAGAGTGATTATTCGATCTTCTAGACTGCATATCCTATCATCCTGCATTCTGCTTATTCTATCTTCTAGACTGCTTATTCTATCATACTACATAGGTACCACTAAGTAGAGGTTAATGGTGCTGTCTAAATGCTCAGTCCCTGAAAATATCATTAAATGTTTATTCTGACAATAAAATGCAATAAAAATGTACATAAAAATCATGATTGGGAAATCAGGGGACAGTGAAAGGCAGACAAAAACATGAGAAGGGGTATCACGGTTTGAGAAGTAATGTAACCATTACCTAAAAAAATCTAACTGCAATCCTTCTATACATTAACCCTAAATAAAGTACAAAAAAACCCCACACCACCATAAAAAATCTAGACAGGTGTTAATGTCTAGACAGGAGAAAAACTGAAGACAGACACAGCAGAGAAACTGGGGGCACATTCTTCTCTTTCTTCTGTTTTCTTTTGTCGTTTCTCATCACGCGCCTTGTTCTCATCACCAACTCTTTCTGGTGGATCATAGAACATACTTGCTGAATTGTCTGTGATACAATCTGGCATTAAAGGCAGGAAGAGTTGATTGAGCATAAGAGCAGATCTTTCCTGAGCACTTCCTCTGTAAGTCTGCCTCTTCGCTCTCACTGGCCCATCTATTTCTTAGGGAATGTTGTGCTGCCAAGCTCACTTTTCCTACTACACAGCACCAGCGCAATACAGAGATTTCCGATCTGACTTCTTACTACGTAATATTTACAATTAAATGAAAGATACCCAAGGTGACTTTCTTACATATCTACAGTAGCAAATATATTAAAGTGATATACATACTACAAAGGTTGTATACAAAATAATGCTCAGGATGTCTGGTGTTGAAGAAACGAGCCACTTCCTAAAAAAGATAAATACATTCATAAACTATATTGTTGAAGGCGGCTCCTTTGTACAACTACTTAAAGATACTAGTAAAACATGCTCTCTACTTTTGAAAACGCTTTTGTCACAGCTTTAATCTTCTGATTTTCTTCTTCTTCAAGTCTGCGAAATGCTTCTTTTGACCTAAGAGTATACACTAGCTCTCCCCTTGTTCTGAAGGACAAAGCAGCCAAACATTCATGCCTTCTAATCCTTGTCTATCTCCAGATAGACCCTCAGATTAAACAGGAAGGTGCTGGAGGCATTAAGGTAGGCATGTTAAATCTGTCCAAGTCTCAGTCTGAATGACCTGCCCTTAGCCTTTGTCTCTGGAGGCCTGGCCAGTGTTTATAGTTCTGGATTTTTCTCTTCAAGATGACAAGAAAAGGCATTGTGTTTGGAAAGCAGTCTGCCTTTTGCAGTTTTATAAATCCTGTTCTTCCTGGATCCCTAGATATCTATGAAGTGACTACAAGAGAGCATGGCTAAGATCAAGAACACATTGTATTTTCCAGCAAAAGTAGCTTTTACTTGACTTAGGGGCAAAGGGACATGGCCTGACTGCATACAGAAGTGGCCAGACTTGTTGATGCTTCCTCACTGTGTTTGTTTCTCCAGTAACTGTGGCTGTGTTCCACGCATCTGCACTTTGACCCTTTTCTTTCTATATTCAGTGTTGTTCAAAATACAATGCTGAAACCTTCTTCCCTTTGAAGGACAAGCAGGAACATATGACCTGATTAGCCTCCTCAGGAATTAAGTTTGTTCAGTGTTATGTTTATGATGTACAGATCAACACAAAGTACAATGTTTACCCTCATTGTTTTCAAACTCAAATATTTAAAGTCATATGAGCTATAAAATGTCCACTCAAAAACTTCCAGCTGCCAAATTTACATCTCTTCCTCCAGCTTTATTTTGTCATAGTTGCATGTTTTCCTTTCTACCAAATGGATTTGCAGAATATAATGCATTTCATGACACTTTGGAGCAGTATATAACACTATACTTTCTGTGCGTGCATTTTCCATAGATCCATAAATATTAATCCTATTTTTAAAAGAACAACCAGGGCACAAAACTAGAATTTCTTTTGCTGGTAGAAACTCAGTTACAAAAGACCTACCATATGATTCTTCTATGAGAAACTCAAGAAACATTAAAACTGATCTATGGCAATCAAAAATCAAAAGAACACTTTCAGTGTTTAAAAAGTGATTATAAATGCCAAAACATAGTCAACAATTTGATAGTGGTGTTCATTGCATGCCCTCATACATAATTGCGTTAACAGACAAATGTAAGATGAGGGCAATGTGGAGTCTGCATCAGTAAAGGTTTATTTATATAAGCATGCATTACATAATGATGATTTTTCAGTTAAACACCAATTGTTTTTTTGTTGTTGTTGTTTTTTGCCAGTCCTGGGATTGAGCTCAGGACCTAAGCACTGTCCTAGGACTTTCTCAAGGCTAGAGCTCTACCACTTCAGCCTCAGCACCACTTCCGGCTTTTTTCTAGGTATGTGGTACCGTATTGTTCTTTATTGATACATACGGAAGAATAAATGTCATGCAGATTACTAAGTATCACATGAGATTTTGAGACACACACATGTATATGCGTATACACATACAAAAACACATACATACATGTACATAAATCAGGTTAAATACAACTATTCTGTCAAGCATTAGATAACATCATAGTGAAACTTTAAAATCCTTTCTTCTTTAATAATATATAACACAATGCTGTTGTGTGTAATCAATCTACTGTGTAACAGCTCAGCGAAAAGTTACCTCTTATGTCATTATAATCTCTTGCTCATTGATCAACCTTTGTCCAAACCTTCCTCCTTCTGACTCACCCAAGTTTCTGATATTCACTAGTCTAGGCTCACCTTCATTGAGATCAATGGTTTTTTATTTCACATATTCCATACTTGCCATTTGGCTTATTTGATTAACATATAACTTCTCCTTTTGTGTTATTGACAAAGACAGTTGTTTGCAGGAGTAAACAATGCACTATCATGTAGAGGTGCCACAACATTCACCTTGGAATGGAAACTTAAGAGGTGGATTTCATCTCTTGGCTATTCACTGCTGAGCAGTGAGCTTTTAACCAGGGGTACATATGTCTCTGCCACATAATGTTCTCTTTAAGTCGCATCAATACCCAGTCGAGGTATGATTGGATCCCAAGATCATTGAAGTGTGATTTGTTTGAGAATTTTCACACTGTTTTCTTGAATGTCTATGCTAATTGATATCATCAATAGCTTGCCATGGGCCATCTTTCTCCACAAGTTTACTAGCATGTGTTACCTCTTAACTATTCAATAATTGTCATGCTTGTGGAATGTTGCAGTGCTATCACATTGTGGTTTCCACCTGCATTTTTCTGATGATGAGTGAGGTTCTACATTTTCTCTTACACTATTTTTTTTACCAATCTTGGGGCTTGAATTCAGCGCCAGGTACTCTCCTTGGATTTTCTCAAGGCTAGGGCTCTACCACTTGTGCTACAGCACCACTTCTGGCTTTTTCTGTGAATGTGATCCCAAGGAATGGAACCCAGGGCTTCATGCATACTAGGAAAGCACTCTCCTACTAGGACTTGCTCGCTTGTCTCATAAGAGTTGTGGAGCATTTATTATTTGCCTTGTGTGGGGAAAGAGACCTGTAGTCCTGAGGCTATGTTTGGATAACTGATGTCCAGCTTACACAACAGTACTCTTATGGGATGAAGCTGCTGAGAATTCCAGGAACTTACTTCAAGTACATTCATTGATGTTCACACACTGAGTGATCACCCATCAGAGCATTTCCTGTCATTGACCACTGAATGTAAATACGTTATATATGAACCCATACACAGATCTCCAATTATATTTCATTAAGGAAAAACAGTAGGAATTACTACAGGAATTCACTGTATGTGAATACATACGTACATATATCCCTAACCCCAAATTTTATGTACTTTCTTAGTAAGGAGCTTCAAGGGGCTTAAAATTAAGTTAGTCACTTACAGAGCCAAAAGTGGGATTTCCCTTATTTAATTATCAGGGAATCTATGTGAAAGAACATATATATTTTTAGACATGGCTTTCTTCTCCCTAAAAGACTACATATGGGGACACAATTCCTCTCATCCTGTGATGGAGCCTATTTTCTGATCCTTGAATCCAGACTGCTTTTGTAATTCATTTTTGTCTTAGCTAATGAATTCAAGGCCACTCACACTCACTTGAAGACTTAGTCTTAATGTAATTACACTCATTTGCTTGCTGTTCCTAAGGCCATCTCAATGGTCCCCAAGATCTAGCTGCCTGGGAGAAGAGACATAATAACAGAGAGGCAATCAGAAAAGCCAATTCAGATTAGCCAGTCCTCAGAGGAGCGGCAACTGATCAGAGATGCCCAGATCAGCCCAGTGAAGTAGCCAGTCCTGTACCTAATCATTGGAACCACTCCATTAAGCCCCATCCAAATGTTCAAACCACTCTATCTTGAGATAAATAAATGGGTGCTCTTACTAATCAGTAGGACCTCCAGGGCTTCGCATAAACAAAAGCAAGTTGATACCATGCTTTTATGATTTTTCACCAGAAAGAATAAAATGGTAGAACACTGCTTTGCCTGGGTCAACACTAAGCTCTTGAGTCTATAGAGTTCACTCTGTGCTGCACAAATATGCTTACCTGCATTGGATTCCTATAGAACGTATGTATCCCAGAGGATGGAAATGACATGGCGACAAGACGGTCTGGAAAGCAAAAGAATCCCTATTAGGAAAGTCAGTACAGATGGGAACAACAATAATAACAAAAATTATTTGTACATCTATCCAGGTTCTTTTCTCAGAGTACAAGAAGAGTTGATATGATAGTGACATAACCAAGATGATGCATTAAGATGAAGCAATAGAAGTCTAGGGAGGTGATTTTGTGGCAGAGCATTTGACTTGCATGCAAAAACACTGAGTTGGATTCCTCAGGACAACATAAAGAGAAAACACCAGAAGTGGCAGTGTGGCTCTACTGGTAAAGTGCTAGCCTTGAGCAAAAGAAGCTCAAGGACAGTTATCAAGTTCTGAGTTCAAGCCCCAGGACTGACAATACAATACAAAAGTAAATAAATAAGTTATGCAATATCATAATATCCTTAGGCTCAACAGGAACTTAGTGTTTGAAGCCCTCTTCCCTTAGCAAACCTGACCTCATGGATAATGAACTTGTTCTCTGGGATTTTAGAAGATTAAGGTCTCTTTCTCTTGGATGCTTAGATAGCTAACAAAACTGAATAAATGATAAGTGAAATTTTAATGGAGCCACTTGAAATTGCATCGTATTTACTGTCTAACCACCAGGGAGTCTTGGTTTGAAATGAATGAGATTACCTGTGCCCAGATGTAATCTACCAATATATTACCATAACACAGTAGCCTATGAAATCATTGAGAAAAATACTTTGAGAGTATGGAAAGGAAGGAAGGAAAGAAGAAAGAAGAGAAGGTAAGCGAGACAGAGAAAGGAAGAAAGAAGAGAAACAAAAAAGAAGACAGAGAAAGCAAAAAAGCTAGGCATTTTTGGCTCAATCTTGGAAATCAGCTATTCAGGAGGCAAAGATCTGAGGAACATGGAAAGACTTCATCTCAATAAATGGCTTGGTACAATGGTATACAAGTAGAAGAACTGTAGCTCAGAAAAGCTGGGACAGAAAGCAAGAGCCTACCTTGAAAATAACAATTACATAAAAAGTGCTAGTGGTGTGGCAGAAGTAGGAGAGCCTCCCAAGCAAGCAAGAGACTGAGTTCTTTTCCCAGAACCACCAAAGAAGCCAACGTAGTAACAAATCAAAAACAAAAAGCTCAAACCAATGTGCTTTAGATAAAAAACATTGTAGTTTGGGAAAATCAAAGGGAATATTCTTACTTCAAAGGAAAATCAACAGTTAAGTTTCACAAACCAGTGATGTAAGTTAAATCTAGGTCAAATCCATCCTTGGCATATCGTCTCTTATTGCCAGACACCTGGGAGGAACAAAAATGATGAAGCTGTAAAACAGAAGTCAAGCACAAAGAATTTGATATTGCTACCTAAAACTTTTACCAGGATGGGAAGCAAACATGTCCTGCCCACTTACCAGTCTTCTGATTAATTTTTCTAGATGTCTTTTCTGAGTTGCAAGGTGAAAGATCCTCATAAGTGTTATCAGCCTCAGAAGCCGAAAGAATACAATCATTCTAAAAATTTATAGATACATACTTTTAGTTCAGAAAGAGAAGAGTTCATCAATACATACGTTTAAATCTGTGTACATATGTTACATTGCTCTGCACCACCCCTATGGCCTCCACGTTCTGCTCTGGTGCTCTAACAGTCAGCTATACCCCTCATCCCAGAGGACACTGGGTAACATATGGACATACTTGGTGGTCACAACCAAATGGATGCAGGTGCTAATCACATCTAGGACTGCTGCTAAACACCCTACAATAAATATGAATCTAGGAAGAATGATAGGATGTTTTTGTCCTCTCTTCCCTACCCAAGTAATAACTATCTTCTCAAAATATCAGTAATGCTAAGATTGAGAAATTACTGTCTGGACAAACAGTAATGAGTTCATTCAGATTTATAGACTATTTTAGTTTTCATCTTCCCCCCAAATGAACTTTGATTGTTTGTACATTGGTGTTATTCCTTTTAGTAACAGAGGCTCCCTACAGCTAGTACATGCATATCAGGCAGGGAACAGGTTGCAATACTTCCCAACCATACTGGCTGGTGTTTCTCCTCCATGCAGAAACACAAAGGTGTGGACATGTCCAACAAGATTCATTTGGCAGAACTGCTTCAACCATGGTTCACAGATCCCAGAGTTTCCAATTCAGTGGTCCAGGGTGGAGGCTGATGTGTTCTTTCTTTCTTTCTTTCTTTCTTTCTTTCTTTCTTTCTTTCTTTCTTTCTTTCTTTCTTTCTTTCATCTTTTCTTTGTCTCTTTCCTTCTTTCTTTCTTTCTTTCTTTCTTTCTTTCTTTCTCTCTCTCTCTCTTTCTCTTTCTTTCTTTCTTTCTTTCTTTCTTTCTTTCTTTCTTTCTTTCTTTCTTCCTTCCTTCCTTCCTTCCTTCCTTCCTTCTTTCCTTCCTCATTTCTTCCTTTCTATCTTTCTTTCTGAAAAACGCACTTTATTGGGAAGCAGAGTGCTGCACAGCATAGACAACAGAGATTGCCAGATGTGAGACCTACAAGCCACATTTCCTAAGACAAAGGGGAATTTTTAGTAAAATCATCTGACCCATGGTTTCCACTGGGCAGGCACTAATGGCTTCCCAGTGGAGAGCCAGGAAAACTCCCATCACTTTCCTGAGGCAGTTGTGGTTCCTAGAGATAGAGCCCCTCAGGTGTGCCTTCTTGTTTTGAATAAACAAGGTTTTCTTTAGATTTTTTGAAGTCTACATTTGTTACTTTCATTCTGTGTTCCCTCAAGGCCATCAGCCCAGCTTCCGTACAGATTGCCTTATTGTTGGCCCCAGAGAGATCATCTTTGCCCTGATCAAGTCATCTAGAGTCACGTTGTCTGCCAGGACAGTCATGCTTTTATGAATGTAGAAGGTGAGCTTATTTTTTTTTTCTCATCTGGCAGGGGGAACTCAATCTTTCTGTCAATGAAGCCTGGTCTGATCAGTGCTGGATCCAAAGTTTCTATCTGGTTTGGGGCCATGATCACTTTCACATCCCCCCTTGAATCAAAACGATTCAAGTGGCTTAACAGCACCAACATGGTTCTCTGAACTTCTCTCTCACCTCCAGAGTCCAAATCTTACATTCTGGTGCCAATGACATCAATTTAATCAATAAACACAATGGATGGTTCGTGTTCTTCTGCAACTCGAAACAATTCCCATACAAGTAGGGGCCCGTTGCCTAGGTGCTTTTGAATAAGTTGTGAGTCCACCTCTCTCAAGAAAGTGGCCAATGTTTCATTTCCTACTGCTTTAGCCAACAGTTTTACCTGTGCCAGGTGGCCTATAGAGAATGATGGGTGTTTTATACCAATCTCTTCATAATATTCAGGATGAGTGAGCGGCAATTCCTCAGATTCCTTAATATACTGGATTTGGTTGTCTAAGCCACCCATATCTGCATATGTCTCCTGGGGAGCCTCTCCACCTTCATCACTGTGACCAGAGGGACCGTGTCATCCATTAGCATCCCTATCACCGCATGCACTTTGTGGTTGAGCAGGACTGAGCAGCCTGGTTCCAGCAGGTTCTTGTCCAGGATGGAAAGGATGATGACACAGTGCTCAGAGCCCACAGATGTGGACACCATGGCACAAATGTCATCAGTGATCCTCTTCCAAGGTGCCTACCGACATCAGGGTCCCCCCCCCCCAGGTCATCCACCTTCCATCTTTCCTCCTCTTGCTTTGCTTCTAATAGCTTCATTTGTTCCTGATTTCTAAGAAATTCTTCTTCCATGAGAAGATAATCTTTAATTATCTCTAACTTCAGTTATTTCAAGCGACACTGAGTTTAAGGTGTCTCCAGTAGCAGTTTGCTGGCAGCATCTGGTCACTTCGTTTTCTTCTTCTATTTCTCCACTCTAGTTGGTACAGGTGCTTCATACTTCCTTTTCTTGTCCTTATCATCCTTCTTGCTACCTCTGGCCATGACCACAACTCTGACTCCGATCCATCTTGATTCAGCTGCTGTAGCTGCTACCTCAAGTGTTGTCTTGCTACCAAGGTCTCAAGTGGGGTTGAGGTTGCCCATTGAAGGACCATATGGATTGAGGTTATTTTCAAGATCCAAACCCTAGCCAAAGCAATATTTACTTGGGGATCACACTGGACCTCTCAGAAATTTTGGTAAGAAAGAATCTATTTCTTTGACTTCTAATGAATATAGCTAAAAGCCTCCTAACTTTAGCCCTCCAATGTACATTGGTATTTTTCTATCTCATTTAGGGAAAGAGAGATAGAGACAGAGGCAGACACAGACACAGATACAGACAGACAGCCACACCCATACACATATTACTTAGTAATCCCTTACTGCTTTAACTTTGCCTTAACATTCTTCGTTTTACCAAACTGCCATTGCAAAAATCCATTATCTGGGTTGCCATATACGTGATTTCCTGGTTTCCATCGGCTATTTTTTAGAGAAGTATAACTAGAGCCACTGAAACTTCATACATGTTCAAGTCAATACACTTGCAATATTAGGAAAAGCAGATTAGTAGATCATCAAGGGGGGATTTCAAAATGATGTTCCAGTTCCTATATCCAATGGAAGTACTTTAGTGAAGACACCTTTAACTGGCTTTAAATGCTGTCTGTTTTTAGATCTCAAGGGTATGAAAATGTATCATTTTCCCTTCATTTGTTCTTCCATTTTTGTGTTACAGTCCCTTGAAATCAGGTTCTTACACTTGCTAAGTAGGCGTCTACCACTCAATCCATGTCATCATCCCTAATATTTTATTTTCAAAAAAAGTATCAGGTTCAGAACTTAAACAGAAATCAGTTCAATATACACAATTTAAGACAAGAATAAGTACAAATTAAGGAACAAATGAAAGAAAAGTGTGACAGTTAAGTCATGGGTTTCCTACCTTTGGATATCTTTAAAAAATGTAGCATTAAAGAATATGTATGTGATGTCCAGAAATAAAATAATGATAGTGATGGCAGCATCTGTAATATTGAGGAAATCTGAAAAATAATGCTTTTTCCTGTAAGAGAAAGTAAAAAAAATGGTTATCTTCTTTAAGAGGATAGAGGAAAATCTTTAGAGCAAAAAGTACTTGACTCAACTTCATTAAAATTGTTATTGTAATAGATTCTATGAAATGGATGGACTGGATTTGGGAAAGAGAAAACATAATACTGGTGGAAGGTATTCAAGTAGTAAATTTGTATTATTACATACTTGCATACCTGATGACAATCAAAGCTTAATGAATAAGCCATCTACCCCAGCCATTGGACAAGAGGTATGCACTGCCTTCTCCAGTGGAGTTGGAAGAAGACAAATGCAACAGTTCTGTTGAGCAACAATTTCAGTACATCATACTATCCCCAGATCAATATATGAGTATCATATGAGATGGGTATGAACTGCGCTTCTGAACTCATAATCTGTCCTTGCACCCACAATGGAATCCCACGGGGCTGCTGTGTCCTTAAAAGGACAAAGACTGACATCCATCTACCAGACTCCTTTCCACCACTGACTCCTGCAGAGGTGAGCACTAGTCCTCCAGGAAAAGCATCTTCACACTCTGAGGCAGTCTGTCAGGATCAGACTAACCTGGCAGTGAATAACTCTGCTTTGCTCAAGAGAAGAAGAACAAGTCCTCAGGAAAGAACATACACTGCCTTCTGAAATGACTTGGAGAAAGGGAGGCTAGGAAATCCAGTGCCTGACTCGCCCAGCAGCCCATCCCCAAGGCTTGCCTCACCCATCCTACTTTTCAGAAAACCAGCAAGCAGGAAAGGGAAGCAATCTATTTCTTTCTTGCTACATCTCACTAATGAGATAAGCAATCTCCACATCACCTGCAGATGCTTTCATTGAAACTTTTCCTTTCAATGAACTCGGGACTATTTAGAGTGCAGTATCTAGTATTTCACATACTATCAAACGTTACTTGAAATTCCAGTCAGAATCAAAGTATTGATCTATAGACCTCAAGTATATACTTCTCCTTCTAATTTTTAACAGTCATGGGGCAGAACTCTGGGACCGGGTACTGTCCCTGAGCTATTTAGCTCAAAGATACCATGCAACACTTGAGCCAGAGAAACACTTCTGGTTTTCTAGTAGTTAACTGGAGATAGGAATCTCACAGACTTTAGCACCTGGGCTGGCTTGGAACTGTGATTCACAGATCTCAGTTTCCTGAGTAGCTAGGATTACAGTCATGAGACACTGGGCCCAGATTCTTCTTCTTTTTTTTTTCTCAAGTCTTGGTGCTTCAACTCAGGGCCTGAACACTGTCCTTGGACTTTCTCAAGGTTAGAGCTTTACTACTTGTGCCACAGCACCACATCTGGCTTTTTCTATATGTGGAACCGAGGAATTGAACTTGGGTCTTTCTGCATGGTTGGCAGGCATTCCACCATGAGGACAGACTCCTGGCACTCATACCTCGCCTTCTTAACATACACATTGACATATTAATTACCTGGTCCCTTTTGGTACATCCCTTTAAGCTTTATCTGTTCAAAGACTTTTCTCAACTACTCCATGAGAGTGTCTCAAGCAATATAAAACTAATTAAAGCTATTCAATGAAAATCTGGGTTTGGGCCTTGGCTTCAAAATGCTTTTCAAGAGGCACACATTTGTTTGGATTGATCTTCTAATTAATTTAGTATCCTGAAAAAAATTTGGCTGGGCGTTTGTCCTAGTAGAATGCTTGCTATCATGCACCAATAACCTGGTGCAATTCCTTGGCACCACATATATAGAAAAACACTGGGAGTGGTGCTGTGGCTCAAGTGGTAGTTCTTTAGCCTTGAGAAATGTCCAAGGACAGCGCTCAGGCCCTGAGTTCAAGCACCAGGACTGGCAAATAAATGTTATTTTATGTAAATCAAGGAGATAAATGGGAGTTTCAAGCACACAGTTAAGGAAAATAGTGAGCCTGAGCTACTTGGTGGAGTAGCCAGTCTCAGTAGGGTTCTTCAGATTTAGACTTCAGAGAGATTAAAACTTACCCTTTCAGAAATACTTGTAGAACAACATCCAAAAGGAAAAATACAGCAATCACGAGGGAAAGTGTTCTATACTCTAATGGAATATGTAGTTTGCTGGTCGTAACTATAATATCTGTTGCCATTAGACCAAGATCGACAAAAATCAGTAGTATTGCCAAAATCCTAAAATAAATAAAGACAATGAGAGTTTGGCACCACATTTCAACAATTCCTAAAACTATATGTCAGATGCTAAAAAGACATTATTTAAGATTATACAGGCCAATGGTATGAAGAATTAGTGCATTCCTATCTAAAAACATTGTTCAGTTTTTATCCAATAGAAGCACTGCATAGTGAACCACATTCCCTCCTAAACAGTATACTGGAGGGTATGTAGAAACCACACAATAACTGCAAGCTAGAACAAAAATGGAAATGAAATGACTAGTCTGTCAGTATAAACTCTTTAAATATTGATAAATTCTGAAGATGAATCTATCAGTTTCTTTTAGCACATAAAAAGTCATCAATCTGAATCTTTGTCAGACTGTAATAGTTAAAGCTCAGTGAAGGCATAACTGACCTAAGCGCTTGAAGGACTACCTGCCTGTGTGCGGTGGTTCATAGCTATGATATTAGCTACTCATGAGACTGAGGAGGATACCAGGTCAAGGCCAGCCCCAGCAAAGAAATTCCACAAACCCACTTCAACAAGACAAGCTAGGTGTGATGATGTGAGCCTCTTGTCCCAGCCAGGTCAGTAAGGCAACTTCAATCTTCCTACTGAAGTCCAGGCCAGTCAGAGCAAAAGGCCAAACCTTATCTCAGAAATAAGAAAGTAGGAAGGGCTAGAAGTCTAGTTCAGTCAGTAAAATGCCTGTCCAGGAAGCATGAGGCCCTAAAATGACTAATGCCCACTTGGATCCTAAGATTTTTATTGAGGATTTTAACATGTATATGATTATTTATTTGGGGGTACTCCTTGCGCAGCTATGGACACATGAAAAAGAATTCAATTCCATACATATTTATGGAATTGAACTCTAAGTGCTTTGAAGCCTTTCTGTCACATATTTTAAACGAACTACCCATTGGTTGATTGTATCGTTTATGTCGTTATGACGATGAATTGAGAAGATTTCAAAGTCTTTAAAACTGAAACTCAAATGAAAATACTATTAATTTTTATGTACTCTAAGGCACAGTATAAAATTATTCTCATATGTAGAGTGGAAGCCTAAGGAACGTGTTTCCAGAATGGAGGAATCACATAAATAAGGGAGTTATTAGAATACAACCTATACTTCCAAAAGTTTAACACTTCGTTATTACTCTTTCCTTTATTTTTGCTTTCCTTCTTTCCTCACTCCCTCCATACTTTTCCCTCTTTCCTTCTTTCCTACTTTCCTTCCTTCCTTGCTTTCCTCCTTCCTTCCTTGCACTCCCTCTCCCTCTCCCACACCCTCCCCCTCTCAATCTCCCTCTCCCTCTCCCTCACACCCCTCCTCTCATTCTTCCAGTATTTCTGTCTTTCCTTCTTCCTTTTCCATTCCTGAGCCTTGTACTCTAGGTGCTGTCCCTGAGCTGCTTTTGCTCAAGACTAGCAAACTCACTGGAGACAAAATGCCACTTCTGGCTTTTTCTGGGTCATTTATTTGAGATAAGAATCTCAAGAACTTTCCTGTCCAAGCTGGCTTCCAGTGGTAATCCTCAGCTTTCAGCAAGGATTAGAGATGTGAGCCACCAGCACCCAACTTATATTTACTTACTTTCATGAGTAGAAAAACACATAGCCATATGTCATTACATAGACTTGCTTAAATGCCATTTTTTTCTGAGTTATAAGACCAGCTTAAGACAATTTTCCAAGATCAATTGGATTATAGTATGAAGGCACACACGGGTTATTTTTCAACATCTTAACAGTAGAAACTCTTGTTGCTCAGTTTGGACTTTCTTAGATTCTTTTCACTTCAAATATTGATGTTATATTTTATATACATACTTCATTGCTTGTATTTCTACAGTCTTACCCACCTGAATGAAAGAGACAGTAGAATTTTATTTGCAATTTTCTGCATGTGGTTGCTGTAAAATGTGAATAAAAATAAAATCAGTCACATTTTGTCTCTCTTCATATGGCTTTTTTACCTTTTTAGGAAAAGAGTAATCTGTTGGTCTTAGGAACCAAAACTTTGGTGCAAATCCAAACAAAAGTACTTGCATTGTACAAGATTAACCAAAACCAAAGTCCTGTATAATATCAATTTAAAGGGATATTCTACACCAGTTTTATAATGAAATGCTTTTAATAAACAACTAAAATATTTACATTTATGTTTCATGAGTTTTTCACCTTCACATCCAGAATATATGAGGAAACAAACATACATATACCATACACCAAGTTTTGAATCTTTAGTGTAATATTTACCTTTCACATAAAATTCTAACCCTGACTTGATGGTAAGAGACTTTTCATCCACTAAATAAAGCACATACGATAGGAGGGGCCTGTCCTCAGCTGTCAGTTTTCCATGAACAACTGGAAACCTAGTCAAGTCATTATATATTGGCCAACCCAATTCCCAGAGCAATGAAATGAGATACATCGGGGATAAACACGGGCCCAAAAAGATTCTCGTGTCTTCAGCATCATCTCTTGATATAGACATCTGACACGTAGTTGGGCAGAATTTAGTTTAAGGCTTGAAATACACCTTGGAGGTGAGCCATTATAGGAAAACATATTTCAAATTAAAACTTCCCTAAGGACTAGTCTTTTCTCATTCTGAGAGGGGAGGGGAGGGAGGGAGGGAGGGAGAGAGAGAGGGGGGGAGGGAGGGAGGGAGGGAGGGAGAGAGAGAGGGGGTAGGGAGGGAGGGGGAGAGAGGGGGGGAGGGAGGGAGGAAGGGAGGGAGGGAGGGAAAGAGAGAGAGAGAAAGAGGAAGAAGAAGGAGGAAGAGGAGGAGGAGGAGGAGGTGGTGGTGTAGGAGGAGGAGGATCAATGCTGGTGTTGTATCCTCTAGCTGGAGATAATGGAGCACCTGCAGAGTAGTTTCTTACCCTGCTGGGGCTTCCATCAAAACACTGAATTGGCTTTCACCACTACAATAGATTAGGAATAAGAAGAATTCTTGATATTTATTCTTAAGACAGATAAGGTTTTAGAAAGGTAGCTGCAGATATTACATCCAATGCATCTTAGAAAAATATCAAAAATCCTGTATTGTCATCAATACTTCCAAGAAAGTTCTCTAATCTAAATCACTTTCCTTTCTTTGACTATACTTTCATGTGTGTCTGTACCTACATTCATGTTAATATCTATAAGTATACCTAGGTGAGTGGTGCATATATGTTCAGAACATACCCTTCATTGTTGTTAAGTTCATCACGTTTTGTTGTGGTATCAGACAAGATATCGCTATAGGATGAAAACAAAGCACATTGTCAGGTATCTTCTAGACTTGATTACATATCCCCGCATATTTCTCCAATAACCATCAACCAACCGTTCAAAAATGTTTTGTTCTACTTCTATGTATTTCAATATATTCTGTAGTTTATCTAGCTGTCTATTTCTACTGGAATGCATGCAGTAATACAATCATTTCTTTTTTCCCATATATTTTTTGTAATTAATGGAAGGGTTACATTATATTCACCAGATTGAAGGTGCATCACTTCACATACATTGATACCCTTTCTCATGTCTTGGTCCCCATTTCCCTCCCCTCCTCCCGGAACATTATCTTGTTTTCCCCCCTTCCCTATCTGTTTTCAAATAACCAAATATACGTATATACAATATATCAGATAACAAGGTGAAATACTGTAACAATATGAGATAACCAAGGGATGGCAAAAGAGATGAGAGATAACAGTACATTAAGGACAACAATCACTCATTATATGGCTTTTGTTTCTATATCCTGGAGGTCCTTTCATTTAGTGTCATACAACATGGGCTTATGTATCTAGGTTTTGTTCTATTGTATATCTCTGCTCAAGGTTTCTACTGATTATGACAAATGAGGGACACCATAGAGCCTATGTTCCTTTGAGTCTGACTTACTTCACTTAATATGATTTTTTCCTAAGTGTTTCCATTTCCTTCCAAATGGGGCGATGTTGTTCTTCCTGACAGCAGCATAGAATTCCATTGTGTATAAATACCACATCTTGTTGATCCACTCATCAACTGAGGGGCATCTGGGTTGGTTCCATTCTTTGCTATGGTAACTAGTGCTGCAATGAACATCGTTGTGCTAGTGACTTTAGTATGTCCTTGTTTCTGGACGATTGGGTAGATGCCAAGTAGTGGAATTGCTGGATCATAGGGGAGCTCTATGTCTAGATAAGTAGGACTGCGTTAAACTGCAGAGCTTCTGTATGGCAAAGGACATAGCTAGAAAATTAACTAGACAACCTACAGAGTGGGAGAAGATCTTCACTAACCATGCAACAGACAAAGGCCTCATATCTAAAATGTATCAACAGCTCAAAAAAATGAATCATTTCAAAACTAATCTACAAAGAAACAACCATCTAGTAAACAGACGAACCAAAGACTTAAGAGTCTTCTCTGAAGAAGAAATATGAATGGCCTATGGACACATGAAGAAATGCTCGACATCTCTGGCCATAAAAGAAATGCAAATCAAAACAACTCTAAGGTTCCACCTCACTCCAGTTAGAATGGCCGTGATTGAGAAATCTAATAACAACAGATGCTGGAGAGGATGTGGACAGGAGGGATCATTACTCCACTGTTGGTGGGAGTTCAAATTCGTTCAACCACTATGGAAAGCAGTATGGCATTTCTTCAAAAGACTAAACAGAGCTCCCCCAATCATTTCTTATGTGTATCTATTAAGACTTCCTTTATACTCTACAAAGAAAACCATTTGTATAATTACATTGTAATAGAGAAGAAAAGAACAATTCTGCCTTTGTGCTGTAAATATTTCCTTTGGAGAAAGCTTGGGGAGTGCTGGGATGATACTTATTCTGTGACTGTTGAGTGGAATAATAGGCAGATATGTGCTTCCATTGGCTATATGTCATCGGTTGAATCGGTTGTGGATTCTATGGAGAGGATCTAACATGGTTGGGATCCATCTCCTCATTTATGTGCAGCGGTGTCTGTTGTGTGAAATTGGGTGCATTGAGGCTTAGCTGCCTTTTTGTTGCTAATCATTGCAGTATCTTAGCCACATGAAGTCACTTTCATCTTGTATTATTTTCAAGTTTTCTTTGTTACATAGAAATACATTTTCATATTCTTCCTTTTCAGCTCATTCTGGGAATACCTTTTTCCATCCTTTCACTTCAACCTGTACTTGTCTTTGCTAAGGAGGTGAACTTCTTTTTGGGATATTTTTGTGCTGAAACTACTAGGGCTTCATCTTAGGGATTGGTTGCTCTTCCTTAGGTTTCTCAATCAATTCTGGTACTCTACCACTTGAGCCATACTTTCAGCTTTTTGCAAGTTAAATGGAAATCACAATCTCATACATTTCCTGCCTATGCTGTCTTTGAACCATGGTCTTCATGAGATCTCAACAGTACTGACCATTACAGGCATGAGACGCCATTGCCCAGAATCTGTGTCGTCTACCTTGACTGAGGTAAAAAGTACCAGGTGTATAGTATTCATGAGGTACATAGTATACATGATTCCATAATTTCAGCAAAGCAGTGCCAATATATAAATATATATATATATGTATATGTATAAAAACACACACATGGAGAATTCTTAGGTGAGTCTCCTGTCTCCTGGAATTTATCATTTGTTTAGATATAAGACTCTTCTTGGGGTGGCTACATAAAGACAATCGCATTTGGAACAGCATGAGGTAGTGGTAGGCAGGAAGCAGAGGTGACTTCAGAAAGTTCAGTGAAGCTAAGAATCCTACAAGTGCTCTTCCCTCTCAGGTAGTGTTGTCTCTATGTTAGGTGGGTGCCCCAGGCCTTCACAAGTTCCTTCATCATTCCTGATGGAGCTTCTCTCACAGCCCTATAAAGTCTTGATATGTCTTCACAGAGATGAAACACTGAACATTGAGTTTTTCGGCTGTTTTGCTTTGTTTAGTTGGTTTTGTCCTTCTAGTCCTTGGTCTTGAACTCAGGGTGTGGGCACTGTCCTTGAGCTGTTGCAATCTATCCCTCTACCACAACCTACCACTATAGCAGCACTTCTGAGTTTTTCTATGTGCATGTAGTACCTAGGAATCAAACCTAGGGTTTCCTGTGTGCTAGATAGGCAATCTAATAGTAGACCACCCACTCAGACTAGTTGTTTATTTTTTTCTTTTATTTCCTTTCTTTCTTAGTTTCACTCCCTTCCTTCCATCCTTCCTTCTTCCCTCCCTTTCTCCATCTCTCTGTCTCTATCTCTCTGTCTGTCTCTATCTGTCTCTCTCTGTCTGTCTTTTTTCTTTCTTTCTTTTTCCTTCACCTGGCTTGATACTTGATTTTTGGGGAGAATGCGGTGGGCGTTGGTCCAGAGTCTTATACTCAGGGCTTGGCTCCTCTCCCAGAAGTCTTCAGCTCAAAGCTTGTGCTATGCTCCTGGAGCCATAGCTGCACTTCCAGTTTTCTGATGATTAATTAGAGGCTCCTGGAGTTTTGTGCTTTGGTGACTTTGAACTGCAGTCCTCAAATCTCAGCCTCCTGAATAGCTAGGATTGCAGGGGTCAGCTAATGGCACCCAGTGATTCTTGATAATTTTTTAATGAAATACATTAACTGTAAAGTGAGATGACTCAAGACTTGAGCTGTGGCATTCACAATCAAATCAAATGTCAGTGACAACATTGATTTGTCTTTTCAATCAGCTGCAGTTTGGAGGTGTAAATGCCCTCAATCCACCCAGTTTGCTGATTCCTTCATCTCATCCATTCTTCAGCATCATCTTGAAGCTTCTGTCTCAGATAGGATTCAGAAACCATAGTGTTGAGGCAGGAGCTCGATCCTTGGGATTAGAATTGTGGCCCTCACTTCACTTGGTAGAAGCACCATAGCAGAAGCACTCTGGCAGGATAATGAATACTTCTAGGATTTTAGTTTCATTGTTTTCTGCTAAAGAGTCTTCAGAAAACAGTGGAGCCTCCTACATCCTATTACCTCCAAATAAAATAATTAAATCACTACTGCTTTGTAAAACTTAAGAGAACTTTAATCTCCCTGAGAGAGTCCACATGAAGTATCTAAGTGACAAATGTAGGAATGATGATTCCCTCAATAAGAAAATCACTCCCCCCTGCCCTCCTCCCCCTTCTTCTCCTCTTCCTGCCACTTTCTCCCCCTACTCTTTTTCTTCTGTGTCTTCATCTTTTATGTCTTCCCTTTGTCCAATTGTCTTTCTCTTGCATTGTAATGGGGATTGGACCCAAGAACTTGCCCATGCTAGACACTTAAATGACTTGCTACACATATCCTATCTCAAACCAAAGACAGAGGAATAGTCTGTAAAGATCGTAATGCCCGCTTCAGTGAGGAAAATGCTCTGAAGTCTAGACACTGGCCTTCTCCCTTCCCAGCCCTTCCAGTCCCTGTGACCACCCCAGCCAAGATGGCCTCTAGAGTGCAAGTTGCTTAAGTGTGTCACATTTTCTATGACATGGAAGTTTAAAAATTCTCCACACCAGAATAAAGCAAGAAAAGGAAGAAGGTTGTCCTTTTTTGTCTCATTGCAGACAAAACTTACATCATTGTTGAAGAAGGCAAAGTAATTTTGGATGGAGATGTTGGTGTTACCATAACTGATCCTTTCAAGCATTTTGGGGGAGTGCTTCTTGAAACAGATTGTCACTATGCTTTGTATGATGCAAGCTTTGAAACCACGAATTCTAGAAGAGTTGATATTTTTGTGGGAGCAAAAAAAGTCAAATGATCTGTGTGAACTCCATGCCATTACAAAGAAGCTTCAAGGCATAAAGCACGAATGTCAAGCAAATGTGCTGGAAGACCTCAACATGCTTGTATTGCTGAAAAGCTAGGTGGGTCATTAATTGTACCTTCTGAAGGGTGCCCTGTTTAGGCCATCATTCAGTGCCACAAATTAAAGCTTCCATGTTTAATGTTATCCTCTTGCTACCTAAGTAAAGCAAATTTACCTAGGACAGGGTTTTACTGGGGGGAAGCTGTTTTGTCATCTTCTAGAGTAAACTAAGATATATAAATATATGGGGAAAATAGCCATAAATATATCTAGAGTCTAAAGTTAAAAACAAAATCTTGGTGCAGGAGTGCAGGAGTTGGATGGCGGGAGGTGAGGTTCCTGGTTTCAGAGAAGATGACAGAGGAACTGGATTTCATAGGGCAAGACTCAGTGAGGAGGTGGTCCTAACTCTTGCAGTGCTCATTGAAAGGCTGGAGCCGGCCTGGAGGATGCAAAATTTGCTCCTGAACTTCTGGAAAGCAAGTGTGAAATTGTAGAATGCATCACAGAACAGCTGGATCACATGGAAGAAAATCTCAAAAGAGCCAAAAAGGGAGATCTGAAGGTTAGTATACGTCAAATGGAGATGGAGAGAAGCCGTTATGTCCTTAGCAGCTGCTTGCAGTATTGACTCACAATGATAGAGAAGTTTTTCCCTCACATTCAGGAGAAGGAGAAGACAGGATCCTGAAGGGGAACCTTGCAGCCTTTCTCCAGAGGAATTTCCCTTCACCAAAGAGCACATGGCTCACAAGGACACTTATCTTAAAAATGTCACCTTAAAGCACATGCCTCCCAACTTACAGAAGGTGGACCTCTAGAGGGCAGTTACCAAACTAGATCCAGACTCATATGTGCTTCTGAGAGTAAAAGAACAGCAATAAAATAGATTGGTAGAACCCGAATCAGATGAGCAGATGGATTGGATGAGGACTCCCAACACTCGATCCAGTATTGTTCCTCTGATTGCTTCTGGAGCAGTGCAGCTAATTTAAAAATAACCAAGTGTGAAGACACGGAACCCCAGAAAACATGAGAAAGCCTATGCCACTACCTGCCTCAGAACACTAAGGACTATAGCTCCTGACAGCAGGCTTTTCTCCCATTGCTGTGGGCCAGTAAGAATGGCAGGAATGCTACACTTCCATCTCAGCCAGCATCAGTGGGTGGGGCCCTTGCTCTTTTTGTTCTGAATATGAGGCAAATAAACAAGTCTGTATACCTTTTCAAAATAAAATTCTTTGAAAAATAAAGAATAATTCTTTAAAAAATCTTAATTGTGAGAAGACTTTAAGAAAAGTGTTGAAAAGAAATCTATGGACACTTGGATGCCAATACAGTGATCTCCATGTTTGTTTTTTACACACACACACACACACACACACACACTGTACTTTCTATCTTACATTTTAAATGGTAATCCACTTGTAGGTACTCTTTTGGTTTCTACTTCAGTTTTGCTAAAGAATAAAAAGGAATGCAAAAGAAACCATGTCAGTTTGGGTCAAGTTAGTTATAATTAATGTTTAACTAGCAAGCTGATCTTCTAAACTTTGCACGTAGCAATCTACCATGTCATCTATTCTAGAAAATGATTCTAATTGATCATATCAGGCCTGTGAAGACAGAAGATTTCAACCTGGTTATAGTTCTGCATGCCTGTAATCAATGCACACTGAACGCAGGAGAAGAAAGATCATTCCAGGAGAGCTCAGAGTACCTTGAGACCATGGATTAACAGCAGCAGCAAAATGCCGAAAGATGTATTGTTGAACTTCTTATTTTTACTACAATAGGACTTTATAGGCTAGCAATGAGGACCTCAGAAAATAGTATTATAAAAGTATCTTTATTAAAAAGTGAAAGATTTATACAATCTGAAGAGAAACCAAACTACATGACTCTGATGACAAAATGCCATAGGAAGAAAAAGTATCGTCATATTCATAAAACTATCACCATAATGTGGAATTAGGCAGACAGGCTCACAAGATGACCTAGGACTGGTTAAAGAAGAGCTTATGTGTGATCCTCGACTTTGATCCACAAAGGATTCTTTTAGCATAAACTTTCAGTCAAAAAACTGATTACATATGAACCAATCGATTTTCACTGCTCATGTCATATTGCTACTTCATATGACACCATACATATTAGTAGCTAAAATCAGAAGATAAGTGAATTGGGTCACCATTTAATTAGAATAAAAATGATACGACTTGAGATAAGTGCCTTCCCAAGCAGGCTTCTAAATGAGATCACATCCAACTTCCACTCACCACACAGCCATGTGAGAGGCATGTGTGACAGGCTGACCCTTCCTGATGTATGCTTCTTTCATTTTCCTAGCAGCACTGGTGTTCCAACACAGGATCTTTACTTTCTGCCATGCGCTGCATCACGCCTGCCACCAGTCCTTTCATGGTGTTGGTGTTTCTTTGTGTCCAAGTGCTCAGCTCCATCCATGTGTATGTGCATACTTATGAGTACATGTGTCTGTACATATATATATATATATATAATATGAACATAAACTTCCACCTCTACACTTGTCTTGGTTTATATCTTACCTTTTTGTCTCATTGCCATCATCAGGTGCTGGACAAGGATCATGTGCAGTTGTGCTAAAGTAACAAAAACACCTATGGTCACATATCACATGAATACGGAGGAGTTCAAATTCTGGGTCAAATTCTGATGCAGGTCCTACATTCATGCACTGTTTTTCCCTATAACTGGTTCTCTTCTCATGTTGATTTGAAATAAATGCAACCTTACAGTTTCAGACCATGAAGAAATACACTTGATGACACAAAAATGACAGTTAGCATGACTGGCATTCTGGGAGTGAGTGTGTTTCTAGTTCAGTGTGTCATTAAGGAGGACAGGTGCAAGGTCATCTCCAAAAGAGAAAACAACCACATTACTCACCAAGCCACCAAAGAAATTTGGCCTCAAATCACTAAGGGGAAGGCGGGCTCTTCGACTATCCATGACCTTCCTCACATCTAATCAAAACCTCCAGTTTTTCCAAGTAACTACAGTTAGATGAGAAAAAGTAGCTACAGACTCATTTCTGATCTGAAAACTTCAGTGTCCTCCATTCACATGCTGGGGAAATCATCAGAGTGACTGTTGGAGCAAGGAACTTTTGTGTAGTCCCTCTATTGAACATTTATTCCCATGTCAATCCATCACTTTGAAACTTATCAACCACTTTTCCATGCAAATAAGTGTGAGTATTAGGGGAAGGGAAAAATTTAATCTGAGACAAGTAGATAGAACAAAATCTTTATGTTCGTGACTTACAACTAAGTGAAAGCAGTGCTCTTAGCTTTTTGTGTTTTCTCCCTAGTGGCCCTCTGTTTTCTCAGTCCAAATTTCCTCTTTCTTCCTAGTTAAGTTCCAGGTTCTCCACTCCTTGTGCCAACTTTTTATTGCCATCATTATAAATATCTACCTTGCTCGAATACTATGTGTGGCATGAGGTCGAGCCTTTTCAGTGTGTAACAGACTTGGATAAGAACAAGTCTTGCATGGTGGCAGAGCAAGACACAGTGCCATTGTAGACACTAATTTCACAATGACAGGGCTCTGAACTATCAGGGATGCATGCATGATCTTGATCTTATACATGCAGTTCTGTGCAGACTCGGTAGCCTCTATTTTTGTTTCTTTTACTTTTCTGCACATCGGATCTGCTCCTTTGGTCCAATCAATTACAGACTCACAAGTTGGAAACGTCATGTTTTCTAGAGGAATATGTTACTAATGTTAACAATGTACTTGAAGCATATTGTCATGACTGAGTCTTTCTCCAACGCTTCAATGGTATTAGAAAAGAAAGTGATCCACAAATCTCTCAGGGGCTGAGATCTGAGCACCATGGTTCAAAGCCAACCCAGCCATGAAAATCCATGACTCTTTTGTCCAATTTACCACCAGAAAACCCAAGGTGGCGCTGTGGCACAAGCGGTAGAGCACTAATAGCCCTGAGCTGAAGAACTTAGGGACAGCACCCAGTTCAAGCCAATGAATTACCAAAAAAATAAAAAAACAAAAATTAAAAAAAAAAGTGAGAGAGAGGGAGAAAGAAAAGTATACCATAACCCAACAAATCTACCTACTCTAGTAGATAATGATGTCTTGTTCACGTTCAACTCACTTCAGAAGAACTCAAGACTTACATATCATCTAATTATCATCTAATATTCCCTGCTGCTGCTCCTGCTCTTCAGATAGGAATAAGAAAAAGCAGTCTAGAAGTAAGGATCCCCTTCAGTATGAATGTGGGCTTTTCAGGGTTTAAGCATTCAAAAGAAGGAAGGATCACCTCTTAGCTACTGGTGCTAGGCCTACCTTTTGGTTTCAGCAAAGGATTCCCAGGTCCCTCGCCACATTCGGAGTAGCTGACAGGCACCGTGATAAGCTAAGAATTTTGGGTGCTAGTAGTTGCCTTCATAGCACACCATGAGCAAGTGTCTTTGGACAGGTTCTATCATTTCTATTGAGTTTCAAAACACATCATGATTACATTCAATATCAATAAGCAGTGCTTGTGTACCCTGAAGATATCATTGTGCAAAACGAGTAAGTGATAACGTACATGACAAAAAAAATCAACTCACCAACTACTGATGTCTTCATTGGAATGAACTATAACAGCTCTTAAGCCACTATCCTCACTGTGGACATATTAAAAACACACAATAATTAACTGGGAAAATGTGGGAATTAATCATGCATTTTTTTTCCAGAACATTAAGTTAGGAAACTAAGGTCTTGTGAATGCAACACAAAAATGCTGCCAACAGAGCTTCATCTGTACCATTTTTGTCCCTGCCACTCCTGCCACTACTGAGATCTCACCCCAGAGCCCTGTCCTTGCTACTCCTTTGTTCATGGTACGGTGACAATTAGGGCCTGTAATGAGAAATGCTAATCTACGGGTTTTGGGTGCTAGGATTTGTCTTCACAGCACACCAAGAACCACTGTCTTTTGATCTGCTCTATCATTTTCTACTTAGTTTGAAAACATGTCATGATTTTGTGTGATATGAACAGGCAGTCCTCTGTGCTCTGAAAAGCCATCATTTTCCAAAATGATTTATCAATTAGATGAAAAATGAATCAACTTACAATAAATGAAAAAAAACTCTAGAATACAGAAACAAGAGCTTTACCTTGTGTGATAGTTGTTCTTAATGTACTATGTTATTTCTCTTTTCCTTTTTCCCCTTAATTGTTAATCTCATATTGTTATTGTATCTGAAAAGTTACCTGGAATATTACATATGTTTATTTGAAATAGGAGAGGGAGGGGATAAAGCAAGTTGATTGGAAAGGTGTAGGGGAAGGGAAATGAGATGAAAACATAAACAGGGCTATCAATGTGTGAGAAGAAATTCACCTACTATCTGAGGAAAATAAGTGTAAGCACTCTATACATGATCCCCAAAATAAAAAAAAATTAACTCACGCAGTACTGATGTCTTCGTTTGAATGAACAACAGCCGTGGTTAAGTTGCTGCCTTTGCTGTGGACAAATTGAAACATATAAAAACTAAGTAGGACAATGTGGGAAGGAATGTTGTATTTATAACAATATTAGGTTAGAAAACTATAGCTTGTGCATGCTACACAGATGCTCTGTCAAATGTACTATGCCTCTATCTCCTCTGTCTCTGCCAAAACTTCTCTCCAGTACTGAACTCTGAATTCAGAGCCCTGTCCTTGCAGCTCCTATGGTGATGGCATGGTGATCCCTCCTACCTAAGGCTTGCCTGTTCAATGACACTTCCCCTTAGGATTTCACCAGAATGGTAGATGGATGTGTAGACTTGGGTTCACAGGTATGATTCTGTCTACAGTGGGGGTGAACAGCCGAGGACAGCAATATGACGCCATCCAGAGTATTCCTTCTGGCAGAAGTCCATCTCCACTGAATGAGCAAAATGCATTGCATGTGTGAATGAGGAAGAAGAGATACAGTGATAAACAAGAAAGTAAAATATTCCTGGAGCCCTGACTTGAAGCCATAGTATCAGAGTATTGCAACTCTGCCACACACGTGTGGACATGATCGATCTCTCTCTCTCTGTCTCCTACCTCTTTCATTGTAAACATAAATTTATTCACAAACCCTGTATTCACAGATGTGAGCAGTAAGGAGCTTGACATAATGCTGTGGAGCCATCTGTCTATCCAATAGAAATGGTGCCCATAAAGTACTCACACTGTCACAAACCTTACAACCACAGTTTTGAAAAGTTGGCATTAATGCACAATGAAAATAATATGTATAATTTAAGGTCTAGGCCTACAGAAAGTCTATAGTCATCAAAGAACTGGACATAGCCAACAGAATATGGAAAGGACCGAACAAACATGTAGCCACTTCGATCTGACACTTGTATTTCTTCACCTGTGAAGAAATTGTTATGGCAGGAAATAAATGCATAGGATTCTGTGTCTTTGCCATCAGACCAAAGGAACACAACCAGTTGCAGTAGGATCTCATACACTGGCAATGTGGGGGGTTTTAGGCGTTTCCCTTCACTGCTCCCTACAATAGCAAAACACTTTTATGCAACTCATTTCTCATTTACTCATCAAAATGGAAAAGGAGCAATCTGACAGACAGAAGGTACACCGACAATATTTGGAAACTACCCAGAAATGATCAATCTGTTTCATATCATTTATATTTATGTATGTTTATCTTCTTGTAGATATCTGACCTTTGCTTGAATTCTTCCGTCCCAAGATCTGGTGGGTCATTTTTATCCAAGCTAAAGAGAATTAAATTATAGATAATCAAATATCAGGTGCAATCATAGTTTTACGTTTTCACTCAGTGTAGTAAGTTAATCTAAGACTAACAAATTTGTAGAAATCAAAACTTTTACATATTTAGCTAAATGAACAAAGGAATTTAATTTGGCGTAGGGGAGTTGCATTTTATCATTTCAAAAGAAATCTTTTATGCATGGTCAAAGAATTTTTCTCTCTTAGTAAACCTAATACACTGCTCCCTACAATAGCAAAACACTTTTGTGCAACTCATTTCTCATTTATTCATCAAAATGAAAAAGGAATAATATGACAGACAGAAGATACACTGACAATACTTGGAAATTTCCCAGAAATGATCAATATGTTTCCTAACATATACTTATACACGTTGATCTATATGTCTATATCTGACCTTTGTTTGAATTCTTCTGTCCCAAATTCTCCTGGATCATTTTTATCCAAGCTAAAGAGCATTAAATTATATACAGCCACTACCAAGTGCAATCATAGTTTTACTTTTTTACTTAAGGTACTAAGTTAACCTAACACTAACAAATTTGTAGAAATGGAAACATTTACATATTTATCACTTCAAAAGAAAGCTTTTATGCACGGTCAAAGAATTTTTCTCTCTTACTAAACCTAACACACTGATTATTGGTATCATGTAGTTTAATTGTACATGCAACTCACTTCGGAAGAACTCAATCCATTATACAATCTGATTTTCAGCTTTCTAAGTCTGCTCTTCTCTCTCCTTCCTTTCACTAACTTGGCTGATTTCTTAACTGCTTCTCACCAAAAGACAAGAAACTGCAGCCTAAAAGCTGGACTCTCATCAGACCTGAAAATGAGCCTGTCTACTAAGTACCAGATTTCTAGAGAAGGAAAGAGGCCCACCAACATTTTCCCCTCAGAAACACTGAGACCACCTCATTGTTCCTGACTGGGATTCTCTCCTCCATTGTCTCAGTACAAGTTGCATGTAGGAAACAGGTAAATAAGGTAGAGAATAGGTAAATAAGGATACGGTTACTATGTTTTACTTCACAGTATACCATGACCAAGTCTCTGCTGCCTGACGCTATCATTTTCAATTTAGTTTCAATACAAGAGAAGGAATACATGAGGACACTGATCAGCTGTTATATAGATTGGGTACTAACCTCACCCTAGAAGTGAATTTACACTCAGATGACAGAAAATTCAACTCACCAAATGTTAATGCTTGGGTCACAAACTGCAATGGCAGTTAATGCTGTATCATCTCTAAAAAATAAAATAATAGAAAATCAGCCACAGAAAATCAGTTGGAACATTTAGAAGAAATCAAACTGTTTCTACAAGGCTGTGTACTAAAACCATAACTGTGTTCATCTGAGGAACATGCTCTGCCACTTGAGCTACATCGCCATCTCCAGCTCTTCTGTTCCCTCTAGCTATTTGCTCTGGTACTATGGTGTGAAGTAGGAAACCTGTACTTAAATGAAAAGCAGTATTTCCATTTTACAGTAGAATGGATTTGAATCTCTTCAGGAACTTAAATATGGAACTTAGAAAAGTAAAGTTTTCACACAAGATAGAAGAATTGTTCCCCCTACCACAGTACCTAATGCCATCTTGTATGACTTTCAATGCAATGCAATTCAAGGGCGCTCAACCCAGAGGTCACAGTCAATATTCTGCTTCCTCTCTTCCTCCTATTCCCTTCTTATTTTCAACAATCGTGGATGTCTTTACTGACTTACTTGCCGAGAGTACCAATGGGTGGCAGGCCAGAAGCAGAGAACTCTCCACTGCTAACCAGGACAGTGAGAACTCCCTCTCCTTCTGGAGTCTCAATCCTTCACCCAATTTGCAAAAAGAAAGAATGGCACAAAAAATTGCACTTCCCTGACCTTCCAAATGGTTCCCACAAACATGGTGCTTAGTCTCTGTACAGCTTTCTACACAAGTCTGTCGACATTTGGGTATCTGACCACTTAGGGCTGTCTTGTGTGCATCCATGTGCATCCTGCTAGTTATTATCAACATCAATAATTAAATTGCACACAGTCAAATACTGTGAGAATTTCAAAACCTACTTTTTCTCCCCAAATAGCTATAACTGCCTGAAAACTAACTCTACATATACTGTATATGCAAGGGGGTATTTCGTGTGTTTTCCTAAAAATATGGCCTCTCACTTCAATGAAATGTTCACCTGTGCTAAACAACCACTTATGCAAGACTGACAAATTCTTTTCCTAAACCACTGGTAACACTGTTTTTATGGGTTTCCTTATCTTCCATTTCCCTTGCTATGGAATTAATCAAGCTGATCTACCACCTACATTTCTGCTTTCTCTCTTCCCTCCATGCTGGCACTATTGTTCTCTATCCATCCAGCCTCTCTGAGTGATAAAAAGGATTTGTATTTCATGAGTTATTCACATTAATATCCAGAATATATGTTGGAATGATCGCACAGACATGCTTTTACTATTTAGTAGTATTTCACATTCATATAAAATTCTAACCCTTACTTGATGGTAAAAGCCTTCTCATCCCCTAAATAAATCACAAATGGTATGAGGGAGGTGTCTTCAGCTGTCACGTCTCCCATGAACATCTGATATCCTAGTCATTATATTTTAACCAGTCTCCTTCCCACAGCAATTGAAGGAGACACATCAGGGATGAATATGGCATGAAAAGATTCTCTGGTCTTTATATCACCATCTCTTGAAATAGACATCCAGCACATAACTGTGTAAATTTTTGTTTAGGCCTGAACGTGAACTTAGAGGTAAGGCATTTTTGGATAATACCTATCAAATTAAAACCCAGTAATGACCAGCCTTTACTCATTCATTCTGGAGGAACAGAGGGAGGGAGAGAGGGAGGAAGAGAGAGAGGGAGAGGGAGAGAACACATCTAAGTTGTTTCATCCTCTAGCTAGAGAAAACAAATTCAATAGAAAGAAGTTTCTTAACCTGCTAAATCTTACAGCAAAACATTAAATTGTTTTTGGCCATTAAAATAGATTAGGAACAAGAAACATTCTTGGTATTTCTTCTTAAAAGTAGCTAACGTTTTAGAAAGGAACTACTGATATTATGGCCAAAGTAAATTAGAAAAATATCAAAGACCTTCAATTGTCATCTATACTTACAGGTGCCTAATCTCAATTACTTTCTTTTCTGTGACTGTCCTTTCATGGATGACTGTACTTACATACATGTATATATGCATAAATACACATGGGTGACATTGTATGTTTATTCGGACCTTACCCTTCATTGTTGGTTCCTTTGTCAAGTTCAGTTGAGGTATCAGATAAAATATCACTAAAGAATGAAACCAAAATATATAGTCAGAGGCTCCAATGATTTTCTACATTTGATTACATGTCCCTCCTTTCTTTCTTCCATGAGCCATTAAACATTCAGATTTTTGTTCCATTTCTATATATTGTAATTTTTTCTATTGTTTACTTCCATGTCTATTTCTAGTTGAATTCCACCATAGTATGATAGCACATGGTAATATTATCTTTTCTTATATGTCCTGTTAAGACTTCCTTTAGACTCTGCCAAGAAACCTCTTTGAATAATTACTACGGAGGAGTATTAGAGAAAGGAAAAGGAAAAAAGAGAATAATGCTGCCTCTATGCTCTAAATATTATTTCCTTTGGGGAAAGCTTGGGGTTGCCTGGACGATACTTATTCTGGGACTGCTGGATGGAATATTCTGCAGATATGTGCTACCTTTGGCTCTGGGTCTTCAGTTAAATCTGGTTTCTTGCGGATTCTTTGGAAAGGATCTAACATGGTTGGGATCCATCAACTCATTTCTGTTCAGCGATGTCTGTTGTGTCAAATTGGGTGCATTGAGGATTAGTTGCCTTTTTGTTGTTAATCATTACAGTGTCTTTAGCAAAATGAAATGACTTTCATGTTGTAATACTTTCAAGTTTTCTTTGCCAGATAGGAGTACATTTACATTTGCTTCCTTTTGGGTGCCATTCTTGGAATATCTCTTTCCATCCATTCACATCAAGCATGTGACTGTCTCTGTTAGGGACGTGGACTTCCTTCTTTCTCTTTCTTATTATGTTTCTCTGCAGGTACTATTGGGTTTCCTCTTAGGGCCTGGGTGTTCTACTTTAGCTTTCTCTATTAAGATGAATACTCTACCACTTGAGCCATACTTCTTGCTTTCGGGAAGTAAACTGCTGGGTTTCCTGCCGATATTCCTATTTAGAATGCCACTGCTTTGTTCCAGAAAGGATTCTATCCTTTGGTTGAAGTGTAGCTGATATAATGACTAGAAGAAATTCTCCTCATGACCTGTTCCTCTCTTACCCTAGTTGTTATAAAGAAGGAAGAAAGATGTGCATTTGTCTCTCAGTAGCTGGGCTGTCATGCCTGTGTCTTAGTTGCTTCCCATACTTCTTATTTCACATTTTGACATCTGTTGGTGTACGCACAAATACATTTCTTTCCTTCATGCTGCCTTTAGAAATATGTGTGGATATATATATGTATATGTATATATATATATATTCAGAGAGTCCTCCTAGATTTAAACTCACATTTCAATGCTAGATCCCACATAACATTCTACAGACACTTCTTCCAGGATAAGAAAGTCTCGTCATAAGGCACAACTATACTATACATTTTCAGTCAAATAGCTACCTACTTTATACATGAAGTGATCAATTTTCTCTACTGCTATAACACTGATACCTCATACTTCAGTATACATATAAGTAATTAAAATCAGTAGATAAATGAAGCTAGGTCATCAGTTTGATTCGAATGAAAGTATGTTGTTAATGATTACTAATAGTGGAACTGTCCCTCACTTAACAACAGTTTCTTAGTATTACCATATATGCACATGAAGGCATGTATCACTTGGAAAGTTAGAGTGTAAATACTGCACCCACACAGATTTTACTGATTATTAAGTCTTTTAACCATATGCTTCCTGTTGCTCATTAAGTTAACTACTGCCAGTAGTAAAGAGTAAATTGATAGGCCAGATACACAAAGAAGAAGAGAATAAAACTTTCTCTACACTTTCTCCAAACAACAAAGGAGGAAAGAAACAAGGATACAGTAAAGAAAAAGAAATGTGAGCAATATGTCCCTTATGATCAAGCAGAATTTGGGTGATACGGACTATTCTCTTTAATGAAAGATGCCAATGGTTTTAATGGTTTAAATATAATGAATTTAACCTTGACTCAATGATACACTGCCCACTAAACACGCATTTCATGAGTGAGTATGGAATGGAGGAATTTATTTCTGGAAAACAATCAAATGTAAGCAATGACAGAAAATTCGTGTTACACAGTTAAAAGAAAAGCGCAGTAAACAGTGGAAAAGTATCAAGACTGGCAGGAAATTTTGTGAACTATATCCAATAAACAACCATGGCAGCATAGATATCTCCTGATTTCTGCTTTTCTGAGGTGTTATTCCCAAAGAAGGAAATTAGTCATAAGTTCTTGTCTCTAGACTTTCTTTATGGAGAACTCAGGTTAAAATATATAAAACTAACAAAAATAGAAACCCCATCTTGTTTTCCCCCTCCTCTTCTCTATTTCAAATAAGTGTATTAAAAGGGGGGAAGGGAGGTTAGCCTAGTGGTAGAGTGCTGGCCAAGCATGCAGAAAGACTCGGTTTCAATTCCTCTGTACCATGTACATAGAAAAAAGCCAGAAATGGAGTTATGGTTCAAGTGGAAGAGCTCTAGCCTTGAGAAAGTCCAAGCACATTGCCCAGGCCTTGAGTTCAAGCCCCAGGACCGACAAAAAAACAACAACCATGAATAGTCATTGTAACAATATAGGTATATAGGGCAGGAAACTGCTCTTCTATAAAACCAACAGCATGAAATCTTCAAGGAGACATACACTTGAATGACATTAGATGCATTCTATCCATTGCTAGTAAGGAAAGATCAGTTAGACAAAAAATATCAATCAAAAAACACCAAAGTTTACTACAGTCCAAATTTGTTTAGAAGACACGTGAAAACATTTCATCTTTTACCTGAAGAATATATATTCTATCAGAAGATCAGATGCTGAGCTACTAACCTAGTCTGAAGAAATCAAAAAACAAAATTGAAATCAAAAGTGTATCTTACTTTTTTCAATTCATGGTGCTTCAACCCTAGGCCTCGGCTCTTTCCGTGAGCTCTTCAGCTCAAGACTACTACTACCCTGTCCCTAGAGTCACAGCACTACTTATGGTTTTGCTCGTGGTTAATTGGAGGTAAGAGACTCACAGAGTCTCACAGGCCAGGGCTGGTTTTGAACTGTGATCCTCAGATCTCTGCCTGCTGAGTGGCCAGAATGACAGCAGCAGTGTATCTTATTTAAGGACATAGAGCTACAAAAATACTAAAGGTATTAGAGATTATATTAGATATGAAAGTTAACTGATAAGTAATTGATCAATCAGAGGACTGATAAACCAAGAAAGAAAGTTTAACTTACTTAAAGGAAATGGGAAAAAATTGATACTATTGCAAAACACACTAACTTTGATATGGTAGTAAAGCTGATATTCCAGATGTGTAAGATGGAATAGTAGTCAGAGATAAGGCGTTGCCAGTGTGGGTAGAGGGATTGTGAAATGTCCCTTGCATTGTGCTGGTGTTTTATCAGTGTCTTACCTCCTGGGAACTACAGACAAATGAGAGTACCTTTTTGTTTCAGAAAAGGATTCCCTGCGACCTTGGCTCATTGTGAGTAGCTGACAGGCACCTAGGGATTCTAGGTGCTAGTTCTTGACATCACAGCACCCCATGAACCACTCTCTTTTGATCTGCTCTTCATATCCTGCTTAGTTTCAAAACACATCTGGATTACATATGATATTCATAGGTAGTCCTCTGTATCCTGAAAAGTCACCACTGTCCAATTCTGATTTATCACTTGATGACAAAAAACTCAATTTACACTAAATGAAAGGAACTTTAAAAAAATGGAACCAAGAGCTTTATTTTGTGTGATTGTTGTTTTTAAGGTATTATGTTATTTCTCTTTTCCTTTTTCCTCTTTATGGTTAATTTCCTATTGGGACTGTATCTGACTTTATTATCTGGTATATTGTATATGTTCTTATTCGGTTATTTGAAATAGGAAAGGAAAGGAGGGAAGACAAGATGATTGGGAGGGGGTGGGGAAAAGAAATGGGAAAAAGTATGAAAAAGAGGAATCAGTTTGTGACAAGTAATCTTCCTATTACCTGACGAATGTAAGTGTAACCCCTCTATACCTTGTCACGACCAAAAAAAAAAATCAGTTCGCACACTACTTATGTCTTCATTTGAAGGAACAATAACAGTTGTTAAGTTGCTGTTCTTGTTGTGGACATATCAAAACATATAAAAATTAAGTGGGAAAATGTGGGAGGAAATGATACAATGTTCTAACACTACTCGGTTAGAAAACTGTGGCCTTGTTTTTCTACACAGGTGGTCTGTCAAATGTACTATGTGTCTAGGTCTTCTGTCTCTGTCAACCCTTCTTTTCCTGAGGTCAGAACTCAGAGCACTGTCCTTGCTACTCCCATGATCATGGCAGGTTGATCCTTCATGCCTAGGCTTGCCTGATCAATGACCCTTCCCTTTCAACAGAATTTTAGATAGATGTGCAGACCTTTGGTTTACAGATGGGGAAAATATGACAGGATAGCAATAGAAAGCCATCCAGGGTATTCCTTTCTGCAGAAGTACATCTCCACGGAATCAACAAAAGGGTGCACTTCATGTGTGGATCAAGAAGCAGAGGCCCAATGATAAGCAAGAAAACAGATTAATCCTGGAAACCTGATTTGGAGCCCCTTTACCTAAAGCACACATGTGGACACACACACTCTCTCTCTTAGTCTCCTAGCTCTTTCATTGCAAACATAAATTTATTCACGAACCCTGTATTCACAGGTGTGAGCAGTAAGGAGCTTGTCATAACACCATGGAGTCATCTGTCTATACAATATAAATGGTGTCCATAAAGTATTCACAGTGTCACAAACCTTAGAACCACAGTTTTGAAAAGTTGGCATGAAGTTCACAATGAAAAGAATAGATATAGAGAAAGAGTATACCCATCAAAGAACTGGATAGAGCCAATAAAATATGGAAAGGCCCGAACAAACTTGTAGTCACTTTGATCTGACACTTGTATTTCTTCACCTGTGAAGAAACTGTTACGGCACGAAATAAATGCAAAGGATTGTATGTCATTGCCACCAGACCAAAGGAACACAACCAGTTGTAGCAGGATCTTATACACTGGCAATGTGAGTGGGGGGTTTAGGAGTTTTCCTTCACTGCTCCCTAAAATAGCAAAACATTTTGTGCAACTCATTTCTCATTTACTCATCAAAATGAAAAGGAGTAATATGACAGACAGAAGGTACACTGACAATATTTGGAAACTACCCAGAAATGATCAGTCTGTTTCATAACATATATATTTATGTATGTTTTTCTATTTATAGATATCTGACCTTTGCTTGAATTCTTCTGTCCCAAATTCTGTTGGGTCATTCTTATCGAAGCTAAAGAGAATTCAATTATATACAGTCAAATACAATGTGCAATCATAGTTTTACTTTTTTACTCAAGGTAGTAAGTTAATCTAACACTGACAAATTTGTAGAAATTGAAACCTTTACACATTTAGCTAAAGGAACAAGGTATTTCCATTTTTTTCCCTAGAAAGGAAATTTGTTTTGCAGGAACTTATATTTTTACCTCTACAAAAGAAAGCTTTTATGCATGGTCAAATAATTTTTCTCTTTTAGTAAACCTAACACACTGTTTATTGGTATGCGTTAGTTCATTTGTACATGTAACTCACTTCAGAAGAAATCAATCCACTACACAATCTGATTTTCAGCTTTCTAAGTCTGCTCTTCTCCCTCCTTCTTTTCACATACTTGGCTGTATTCTTAACTGCTTCTCACCAAAGGACAAGGAACAAGAGCCTAGAAGCTGGACTCTCATCATAACTGTCAGTGGGCCTGTCCAAGTATCAGATTTCTGGAGAATGAAAGAGGCCCACCAGCTCTTTCACCTCAGAAACACGGAGACCACCTCACTGTGCCTGACTGTGATTCTTACCTCCATTGGCTCAGTAAAAGTTGCATGTAGGCAATAAGTAAATAAGGTAGAGAATAGGTAAATAAAGATACGGTTGCTATGTTTGAATTCACAGTAGACCATGACCAAGTATCTGCTGCCAGATGCTGTCATTTTCTATTTAGTTTCAATACAGGAGGAGGAATAATGAAGACAACGATCAGCTGTCATATAGACTGTGTACTAAACTCACACCACAAATGAATTTACATTCAGATGACAGATAACTCACCAAATGTTAATGCTCGAGTCACAAACCGCAATGGCGGTTAAGGTTGTGTCATCCCTAAAATGTAAGTAAAAAAAAAAGACACAGAAAATTGAGTTGGAAACTGTAGAGGAAATCAAACTTTTTCTGCAGGCTGGGTACTAAAACCATAACTGCGTTCATCCTAGGAACAGGTTCTGCCACTTGAGCTACAGCTCCATCTCCAGCTCCTCTGTTCCCTCTAGCTCTTTGCTCTGGTACTCTGGTGTGAACAAAGAGACCAGAACCAAATGAAAAGCAGTATTTTCATGTTACCACAGAAATACAGTTGAATCTGTTCAGGAAATTAAATATGGACCGGTTTCATGCAAGGTAGAAGAATTTTTCCCAGTACCCCTACCATAGTACCTCTTGACATCTTGTATGAATTTCAATACAATACTCTTCAAGGGAACTCAACCTGAGATCATAGCTAATATTCTGCTTCCTCTGTTCCTTCTATTCCCTCATTACCTTCAGTAATCGTAGATGTCTTTACTGACTTACTCTCAGATTGGACCAATGGGTGGCAGGCCAGAAACAGAGAACACTTCATTGTTCACCAGGACATTGAGAATTCCCTCTCCTTACAGGAGCCTCAATTCTTTATCCAATTTGTGAAAACACGGAATGGCACAGAAAAATTTCACTTCCCTGACCTTCCAAAGGGTTCCCACAAACATGATACTTAGTCTCTGTACAGCTTTCTACACAAATCTGTCTACATTTGAGTATCTGACAACAAATGGCTCTCATCTGTCAATGTATGTGTATTCTGCTCCTCATTATCAACATGAACCATTAAATTATGCACAGTCAAATACTATGGAAGTTCCTAAAGAGACTTTTTCTTCCCAAATTGCTATAATACCCAGAAAACGAACTCTACATATACTACATATGTAAGGGGGTATTTCCTAGAAATGAGGCCTCTCTCTCCAATGAAATGATTACCTGTGCTAAATAAAAACTTATGCAAGATTCACAAGGAGTTCTTTTCCTATGACCCTAAAGCACTGTTTACACTGTTTTTGTGGGTTTCCTGATGTTCCGTTTCCCTTGCTATGAAGGAAATTGAGCTGATTAACCATCTACATTTCTGCTTCCTCTCTCCCCTCCTTGCTTCCTCTGTCTGTCCATCCTCTCTGATTCATAATAGGATTGGTAGTTCATGAGTTATTCACCTTAAACTACAGAATATATGTGGAAACTAACACACAGACATGCTTTGGCTATTTAGTAATATTTGCCTTTCACATAAAATTCCAACCCTGACTTGATGGTAAAAGACTTCTCATTCACTAAGTGAATCACAAATGCTATGAGGGAGCTTTTTTAGCTGTCACGTCTCCCATGAACATCTGAAAACCTAGGTAAGTCTTTCTATTTTAGCCAGCCTCCTTCTCACAGCAATGGAATGAGACACATCAAGGATGAACATGGGCGTGAAGAGATTTGCTGGTCTTTTCATCATCATCATCATCATCGCTTGAGATAGACATCCATCACATAATTGGGCAAATTTTTGATTGGGGCCAAAAACGCACCTTATCAGTAAAGCATTTTAGGAAAATACATAACAAATTAAAAAGCCCCTAATGATCAGCCTTTACTCATTCATAGAGAGAGAGACAGAGAGAGAGAGAGAGAAACAGAGAGACAGAGAGAGACAGACAGACAGAGAGAGATGGAGACAGAGAGATACAGTGTGTGAGAAAGAGAGAGAGAGAGAGAGAGAGAGAGAGAGAGAGAGAGAGAGAGAGAGAGAGACAAACAGACACACACAGAGACAGACACACAGACAGACAAACAGACAGAGAGACCACCTTTAACTTGTCTTATCCTCTAACTAGAAACAACGGAGTCACCAGAATGTTTAACCTGCTGAATCTTACAACAAAACACTAAATTTCTTTTGGCCACCACACTAAATTAGGACAAAAAGAATTCTTGATATTTCTTCTTGAAAACACCTAAGATTTTAGAAAGTGATCTACAGATATTACAGCCCAAGAATCTTAGAAAAATATCAAAGGCCCTGCAGTGTCATCAATACCTAAAATAAAGTTCTGTAATCCTAATCACTTTCATTTCAGACACTATCCTTAATGTGTGACTGTACTTACCTACATTTAATTATGCATAGATGCACATAGATGAGAGTATATGTATATTTAGACCTTACCCTTCATTGTTGTTTGTTTCGTCAAGTTTGGTTGTGGTATAAGATGAGGTGTCCCTATAGGATGAAACCAAACGTCATAGTCAGGCTCTCTAATGGTTTTTGTAGACTTGATTACAAATCCCTTCTTTCTTTCTTTAATAACCCATTAACCATTCACAGTGTTTGGTTCGATTTCTATCTATTTCAATATTTTCTGCAGTTTATCTTGCTATTTCCAGTTGAATCCCACCATAGTATGATAGGAAATAGTATATTGACTTTTCTTATATGTAATTGTTAAGACTTCCTTTATACTCTGCCAAGAAATCTCTTTGAATAATTACTGTAGAGGAGGTATTAGAGGAAGGGAAAGGGAAAAAGAATAATGCTGCCTCTAGGCTTTAAATATTATTTCCTTTGGAGAAAGCTTGGGGGTTGCTGGGATGATACTTATTCTGGGACTGTTGTGTGGAATATTCTGCAGATATGTGCTGCCTTTGGCTCTTGGCCTTCAGTTGAATCTGGTTTCTTGCGGATTCTTTGGAAAGGATCCAACATGGTTGGGATCCATCTACTCATTTATGTTCAGCACTGTCTGTTGCGCCAAATTGGGTGCATCGAGTCTTAGTAGGATTTTGTTGTTAATAATTGCAGTGCCTTTAGCCAAATGAAATGACTTTCATGTTGTAATACTTTCAAGTTTTCTTTGCCAGCTAGGAGTACATTTACATTTGCTTCCTTTTGGGTGCCATTCTTGGAATATCTCTTTCCATCCATTCACAACAACCCTGTGATTTTCTCTGCTAGGGAGGTGGACTTCCTTCTTTCTCTTTCTTACTGTGTTTATGTGCAGGTACTATTGGGCTTCCTCTTATGGCCTGGGTGCTCTCCCTTAGCTTTCTCTATTAAGAAGGGTACTCTACCACTTGAGCCATCCTTCTGGCTTTCAGGAAGTTAACTGGATAAGAATCTCATAGAGTTTCCTACCGATATTACTATTTAGACCTCCACCTCTTTGTTCCAGAAAGGATTCTATCCTTTGGTTGACTGCATTTGTAACATCTTGTGAAGTGCAGCTGACATACTGACTAGAAAAAATTCTCTTCATGACCTGTTCCTCTAGCTGAAGAATATATATTCTATCAGAAGATCATATGCTAATAACCAGATCTCAAGAAGCTGAAAAAATGAAATCAAAAGTATTTCTGATATTTTTTCATTCAAGGAGCTTGAACTCTGAGCCTGGGCATTGTCCCTGAGCTCTTCAGCTCAGAGCTACCACTCTACTTCTTGAGCCCCAGTACCGCTTCTGTTTTTTTCTGGTACTTAATGGGAGGTAGGAGTCTCAAGGTCTTTAGTGCCAGGGCTGACGCTGAACCACGATCCACAGTTCTCAGCCTCCTCAGTAGCTAGGATTATAGGCTCTATGTATCTTTTATTTTTATAAAGACAGAGCTACAAATATCCCAAAGACTTTAGGGATTATAATAAGACATGAAAGTAAATTGATAAGTACTTGATCAATCAGAGGTCTGATAAACCAAGAAAGAAAGTAAAAATTACTTCAAGCAAATAGAAAAATAAATGATTCTATTGCAAAACACACTAATTTTCATGTGGTAGCTCAAGCTGATGTTCTAGATGTGTAAGACAGAAGAGTAGTCAACAGTGGGGATTTGGTAGTGTGTGTCCAAGGATTGTGAAATGCCCTTTAGATTGTGCTGGTGTTTTTGCAGGATCTCAATCACAATGGGGACATAAAACATATCTTAATATATTTCTGTTTTGTCCAAATAAGATTAGAAAGATTCCCAGGCATACAATATCGAGATGAGGTAGAAACTTAGTTGATGTCATTTTCTAGTGCTGGAAAACTCTCCCTGAACATCAGAAATCTGTCTCCACATTTCTCTACTCATTAGGTATGTTCAGTATCCACACATGCAAAGAAACTGAAGTGAGGCTTTTTGCAGAAATTAAACTTTTACACCTGCAAAAGATGATTTTTATCCATGTTTAATAACACTATAAACAAATAAATCTACCTAACCTGGTGGATAACAGCCTCATCTTCTTGCACCCAACTCAATTCAATTTCCGCATCCACTTGCCTTCCACTCCCAGCTCTATTTCCTGCCCCTCAGTTAGGGACAAGGAAGAGCAGTCTAAAAGCAGGACTCCCATTCAGTGTGAATGTGCTTCTTCCTCTTGTGCCCTTCAGACACCTGGGACTACCTTTAGGTTTCAGAAAGGGATTGCCAGGTCCCTGGGCTTCTGGTGAGTAGCTCATAGGCTCTGTGATAATCTCTGGATTCTGGGTGCTAGTTCTTGACTTCACAGCACTCCGTGAGCCACTGTCTTATGATCTGCTCTATCATTTCTCCTTAGTTTCAAAACATATCATGATTCCGTGCGATATGGATAGGTAGTCCTGTGTACTGTGAAAATTCATCATTGTCCAAAATGGTTTATCATTTAGATGATCAAAAACTCAACTCACACTAAATGAAAGGAACTCTAGGATATGGAAACAAGAGCTTTATCTTGTGTGATTGCTGTTCTTAATGTACTATGTTATTTCTCTTCTCTTTTTTTCCCCTTATGCTTAATCTCATATTGTTACTGTATCTGGCTTTGTAACCTGGCATACAGTATATACGTTTATTTCCTTGTTTGAAATAGAAAAAGGAAGTAGAAAAAAACAAGATGATTGGGAGGGGGAAGGCCCATGGGCACAATAACATGAGAAGGGGTATCATTGTGTGAGAAGTAATGCATCTACTATCTGGCAGATGTAACTGTAACTCCTCTATGTATTACCCCAACAATCAAAAATAAAATAAAATTTAAAATTAGTCAACTCACCACCTCTTGATGTCTTCATCTGAATGAACAACAACTTTGGTTAAGCTGCTGTCCTCCCTGTGGATATATTGAAACATACAGAAATTAAGTGGGGCAATGTAGGAAGAAGTGATGCATTTTTCTGACACTTCTCGGTTAGAAAACTATGGCCTTGTGTGTGCTACACAGGTCGTCTGTCAAATGTACTATGTCTCTAGCTCTTCTGTCTCTGCCAAACCTTCATCCAGTACTGAAGTCTCAACTCAGAGCCCTGTCCTTGCTACACCTTTAGTCATGGCCTGGTGAGCCTTCATGCCTAGGCTTGCCTGTTTAATGACACTTTCACTTAGTCTTTCACCAGAACTCGAGAGGGATGTGCAAGCCTTTTGTTCACAGATGTGATTCTGTTTTCCAGGGGTGTGGTGGATGTGGGGGGAAGACCACCAGAGGATGGCAAGATGAAGCCATCCAGGGTAGAAATTCCTTTCTGTGGTAGGCCATCTCCAATGAATCAGCAAAATGGTGTGCTGCACGTGTGTATCAAGAAGCAGAGCCTCAGTGATAAGTAAGAAAGGAAAACATTCCTGGAGCCCTGACTTGAAGGGATATCAGAGTACCGTCCTTCAGCCACACACGTATGGACTCTCTCTCTCTAACTCTCTGTCTCGTAGCTCTTTCATTGAAAATGTACATTTATTCATGAACCATGTATTCACAGATGTCAGTAGTAAGGACCTTGTCATAATGTCACCGAGTCATCTGATTATCCAATATAAATGGTACAGAGACAGTGTTTATAGTTACATAAAACTTAGAACCACAGTTTTTAAAAGTTGGCATTAAGTGCACAATGAAAGGTATATGTAAAAATGAAGGTCCAGACCTAGGGAAAGGGAATACCCATCAAAGAATCAGACATAGCCAAAAAACTACGGAAAAGATCAAACAAAGTTGTATAGCCACTTTGAACTGACACTTGTATTTCTTCACCTGTGAAGAAATTGTTATGGCAGGAAATAAATACATAGAATTGTATGTCATTGCCGTCAGAAAAAAGGAACATAACCAATTGTAGTAGGTTCTCATACACTGGCAATGTGCAGGGTTTGGGGGGTTTTCCTGTACTGCTCCCTAAAATAGCAAAACACTGTGTGCACCTCCTTTCTCATTTACTCATCAAAATGAAAAGGAGTAATATGACAGACAGAAGGTACACTGAAAGTATTTGGAAACTACCCAGAAATGATCAGTCTGTTTCATAACATATATATTTATGTATGTTTTTCTATTGATAGATATCTGACCTTTGCTTGAATTCTTCTGTCCCAAATTCTGTTGAATCATTTTTATCCAGGCTAGAGAATTAAATTATATACAGTCAAATACCATGCACATTCATAGTCTTACTCAAGGTAGCAAGTTACCCAAACACTCGTGAATTTGTAGAATTTAAATTTTTCCATACTTAGCTAAATAAACAGAGGAATTCTACTATTACCCAGAAAGGAAATTAATTTCTGTGGAAACTTACATTTTTATCTCTTCAAAAGAAAGCTTTAGTGCACAAGTAAAGAAATTTCCTTTCTTAGTAAACCTAACACAATGTTTATTGGTATCATGTATTTTCATTGTACATACAACTCACTACAGAGGAACTCAATCCTTTATGCAATCTGATTTTCAACTTTCCAAGTCTGCTCTACTCCCTCCATACTTACATTAACTTGTTGTTTTCTTAACTACTTCTCACCAAAATAGAGTCCAAAAGCTGGACTGTCATCAGAACTGAGAGTCCAAATATCACATTTCCCAAGTATGAAAGAGGCCCACCGGCTCTTTTCACCTCAGAAACACTGAGACTACCTCATTGCTCCTGATTGGGATTTTTACCTCCATTGGCTCAGTGCAAGTGGCATGAAGGCCCTGATAATAGGTAAATAAAGATATGCTTGCTACTTTTCGCTTCATAGCAGACCATGACCAAGTATGTGCTAACTGACTCTATCATTTTCTTTTACTTTCAATACAAACAAAATGATAACAGGAGGACACTAAGAAGCTGTCATATAGATTGTGTAATAAATTCACACTACAAATGAATTTACACTCAGATGAGAGATAATACAACTTACCAAATGTTAATGGTTGGGTCACAAACTGCAATTGCAGTTAACGTTGTTTCATCTCTAAAAAATAAAGTAAGACACAAACAATTGATTTGGAACATAGAGAGGAAATCAAACTTTTCTACAAGGCTGGATACTAAAACCATGACTGTGTTCATGTAGGATCATGTTTGCTATTTGAGCTCCAGCTCCATCTCCAGCTCTTCTGTTCCCTCTAGCTCTTTGCTCTGGTACTCCGGTGTGAACTAAGAGACCAGAACCAAATGAAAAGCAGTATTTTCATTTTACCCAGAAATACAGTTGAATCTGTTCAGGAAATTAAATATGGAACAGTTTCATGCAAGGTAGAAGAATTTTTCCCAGTACCCCTACCACAGTACCTCTTGACATCTTGTATGAATTTCAATAAAATACTCTTCAAGGGAACTCAACCCGAGGTCATAGCTAATACTCTGCTTCCTCTGTTCCTTCTATTCCCTCATTACTTTCAGTAATCCTAGATGTCTTTACTGACTTACTCTCAGATTGGACCAATGGGTGGCAGGCCAGAAGCAGAGAACTCTTCACTGCTCAGCAGGACAAGGAGAACTCCCTCTCCATACTGGAGTCTCAATCCTTCACTCAATTTGCAAAAAAGACAGAATGGCACAGACAAAATTACACTTCCCTGACCTTCTAAATTGTCCCCACAAATACGGTTCTTGTTCTCTGTACAGCTTTGTACACTACTCTGTCTATACTTGGGTATCTGACCACATATGGCTGTCCTCTGTCAATCTACGTATGTTCTGCTCCTCATTATCAACATGAACCATTAAATTATGCACAGTCAAATACTATGGAAGTTTCTAAAGAGACTTTTTATTCCCAAATTGCTATAATACCCGGAAAACAAACTCTACATATACTATATATGGAAGGGGGTATTTCCTGTGCTTTCCTAGAAATGAGGCCTCTCTCTCCAATGAAATGATTACCTGTGCTAAATAAAAACTTATGCAAGATTCACAAGGAGTTCTTTTCCTATGACCCTAAAGCACTGTTTACACTGTTTTCGTGGGTTTCCTGATGTTCCGTTTCCCTTGCTATGAAGGAAATTGAGCTGATCAACCATCTACATTTCTGCTTCCTCTCTCCCCTCCTTGCTGCCACTACTGTCCTCTGTCTCTCCAGCCTCTCTACTTCATAAAAGGATTTCTAGTTCATGACTTATTCACCTTAACCTACAGAATATATGTGGAAACAAAAACACAGACATGCTTTGGCTGTTTAGTAATATTTGATTTTCACATAATATTTCAACCCTAACTTGATGATAAAAAACTTCTCATTCACTAAATAAATCACAAATGATATGAGGAGGTTTCTTCAGCTGCCACTTCTCCCATGAACAACTGAAATCCTAGGCAAGTCATTCTATATTAGACAGTCTCCTTCCCACAGCAATGAAATAAGACACATCAGGGATGAACATGGGCATGAACAGATTCGCTGGTCTTTTTATCATCATCATCATCTCTTGAGATAGACATCCAGCACATAATTAGGCAAATTTTTGTTGGGGCAGAAAACGCACGTTAGCAGTAAGGCATTTTAGGAAAATACACATCAAATTAAAAATCCCCTAATAATCAGCCTTTTCTCATTCATGGAGACAAAGAGACAAGGAGAGATACAGAGAGAGAGAGAGAGAGAGAGAGAGAGACAGAGACAGAGAGAGACAGAGAGACAGAGAGAAAGAGAGAGAGAGAGAAGGAGACAGAGAGATAGAGAGAGCTCGCAACTGTAACTTGTTTTATCCTCTATTTATCAGAGAGAAGTTTTTAAATTGCTGAGCCTTACAACAAAACACTAAATTGCCTTTGAGCACCACAATAGATTAGGAACAATAACTCTTGACATTTCTTCTTGGAAACACCTAAGATTTTAGAAAGTTATCTACTGATATTACAGCCCAAAAATCTTAGAAAAATATCAAAGGCCCTGCAGTGTCATCAATACCTAAAATAAAGTTCAATAATCCTAATCATTTTCTTTTCAGTGACTATCCTTTTATGTATGACTGTACTTCATACATTTTATTATACATAGATGCACATAGATGAGAGTATCTATCTATCTATCTATCTATCTATCTATCTATCTATCTATCTATGTATCTATCTATCTATTTAGACTTTACCCTTCATTGTTGTTTGTTTCGTCAAGTTTGGTTGTGGTATAGGATGAGGTGTCCCTATAGGATGAAACCAAATGTCATAGTCAGACTCTCTAATGGTTTTTATAGACTTGAATACATATCTATCCTTTCTTTCTTCAATAATCAATTAACCATTCAAAGCATTTTGTTCCATTTCTATGTATTTCAATATTTTCTGTCTTTTATCTTTTGTCTATTTCCAATTGAATTCCATCATAGTATGATAGCAAACAGTAACATTGTCTTTTCTTTTTTTTTTGCCAGTCCTGGGCTTGAGCTCAGGGCCTGAGCACTGTACTTGGACTTTCTACCACTTGAGCCTCAGCACCATTTCCGGCTTTTGTCTATGTATGTGGTACCAAGGAATCGAACCCGGGTCTTCGTGCATGCTAGGCAAGCACTCTACCACTAGGCCAAACTCCCAGCCCATTTTACTTTTTTGTTTTTTTTGCCAGTCCTGGGCTTGAGCTCAGGGCCTGAGCACTGTCCTTGGACTTTCTCAAGGCTAGAGCTCTACCACTTGAGCCTCAGCACCACTTCTGGCTTTTTTCTATGTATGTGGTACCGAGGAATCGAACCCGGGTCTTCATGCATGCTAGGCAAGCACTTTAACCACTAGGCCAAACTCCCGGCCTGTCTTTTCTTATATGTAATTGTTAAGACTTACTTTATACTCTCCCAAGAAACCTCTTTGAATAATTACTGTAGAGGAATATTAGAGGAAGGGAAAAGGAAAAAGAATAATGCTGCCTCTAGGCTCTAAATATTATTTCCTTTGGAGAAAGCTTGGGGGTTGCTGGGATGATACTTATTCTGGGACTGTTGTGTGGAATATTCTGCAGATATGTGCTGCCTTTGGCTCTTGGCCTTCAGTTGAATCTGGATTCTTGCGGATTCTTTGGAAAGGATCCAACATGGTTGGGATCCATCTACTCATTTATGTTCAGCGATGTCTGTTGTGTCAAATTGGGTGCATTGAGGATTAGTTGCCTTTTTGTTGTTAATCATTGCAGTGTCTTTAGCAAAATGAAATGACTTTCATGTTGTAATACTTTCAAGTTTTCTTTGCCAGCTAGGAGTACATTTACATTTGCTTCCTTTTGGGTGCCATATTGGAATATCTCTTTCCATCCATTCACATCAGGCCTGTGACTGTCTCTGCTAGGGAGGTGGACTTCCTTCTTTCTCTTTCTTACTGTGTTTATGTGCAGGTACTATTGGGCTTCCTCTTATGGCCTGGGTGCTCTCCCTTAGCTTTCTCTGTGAAGAAGGTACTCTACCACTTGAGCCATACTTCTGGCTTTCAGGAAGTTAACTGGATAAGAATTCCAGAGTTTCCCACCGATATTACTAATTAGGTCTCCACTGCTTCGTCCAGAAAGGATTGTATCACTTGGTTGATATTCAAGGGGCTTGAACTCTGAGCCTGGGCATTGTCCCTGAGCTCTTCAGCTCAGAGCTACCACTCTACTTCTTGAGCCCCAGCACCGCTTCTGTTTTTTTCTGGTAGTAAATGGGAGGTAGGAATCTCTAGGTCTTTAGTGCCAGGGCTGTCTCTGATCCACGATCCACAGTTCTCAGACTCTTCAGTAGCTAGGATTATAGGCTCTATGTATCTTTTATTTTTATAAAGACAGAGCTACAAATATCCCAAAGACTTTAGGGATTATAAAAAGTCATGAAAGTAAATTGATAAGCACTTGATCAATCAGAGGCCTGATAAACCAAGAAAGAAAGTAAAAATTACTTCAAGCAAATAGAAAAATAAATGATTCTATTGCAAAACACACTAATTTGTATGTGGTAGCTCAAGTTGATATTCCAGATGTGTAAGACAGAAGTGTAGTCAACAGTGGGGATTTGGTTGTGTGTGTCCAAGGATTGTGAAATGCCCTTTAGATTGTGCTGGTGTTTTTGCAGGATCTCAATCACAATGGGGACATAAAACATATCTTAATATATTTCTGTTTTGTCCAAATAAAATTAGAAATATTCCCAGGGATACAATATCGAGATGAGGTAGAAACTTAGTTGATGTCATTTTCTAGTGCTGGAAAACTCTCCCTGAACATCAGAAATCTGTCTCCACATTTCCCTAGAAAGGAAATTAATTTCTTTGGGAATTTACACTGTTATCTCTTCAAAAGAAAGTTTCTATGCACAAGTAAAGACATTTTCTTTCTTAAAATTAACAAAATATTTATTGGTATCATGTAGTTTAACTGTACATGCAACTCACTACAGAGAAACTCAATCCTTTATGCAATCTGATTTTCAGCTGTCTAAGTCTGCTCTACTCCCTTCTTATTTTCACTAACTTGGCTCTTTTCTTAACTGCTTATCAACAAAATACAAGAAACAACAGCTTAGAAATTGGACTCTCATCAGAACTGACAGTGGGCCTGTCTAAGAAACAGATTTCTGGAGAAGGAAAGAGGCCCAACAACTCTTTCACCTCAGAACCACTGAGACAACCTAATTGTTCCTGACTGGGATTCGTACCTCCATTAGCTCAGTGTAAGTTGCACGTAGGCACTGATAATAGGTAAATAAGGATATGATTGCTAATTTCACTTCATGGCAGACCATGACCAAGTATGTACTAATTGACTTTATCAATTTCTACTTAGTTTCAGTACAAAAATAACTATTACATGAGGATACTGATAAGCTGTCACATAGATTGTACACTAAACTCACACTACAAATGAATTTACACTCAGATGACAGATAACACAACTTACCAAATGTTAATTCTTGAGTCACAAACTGCAATTGCAGTTAACGTTGTGTCATCTCTAAACAATAAAATAAAATAAGACACAGAAAACTCATTTGGAACATACTGCAGAAATCAAACTTTTCTACGAGGCTGGGAACTTAAACCATGTCTGTGTTCATGCTAGGATCATGTTTGCCACTGAGCTGCAGCTCCATCTCCAGCTCTTTTGTTCCATCTAGCAATTTGCTCGAGTACTCTGGTGTGAACTAAGAGACCAGAACCAAATGAAAAGCAGTATTTTCATTTTACCACAGAAATGCAGTTGAATCTCTTCAGGAAATTAAATATGGACCGATTTAATCCAAGGTAGAAGAATTTTTCCCAGTAGCCTAACACGGGACCTAATGCTATCTTGTATGACTTTCAATACGATGTTGTTCAAGGGAACTCAACCTGAGGTCATAGCTAATACTCTGCTTCCCCTGTTCCTTCTATTCCCTCCTTACTTTCAGTAATCCTGGATGTCTTTACTGACTTACTCTCACCTTGGACCAATGGGTGGCAGGCCAGAAGCAGAGAACTCTTCACTGCTCACTAGGACAGTGAGAACTCCCTCTCCTTACTGGAGTCTCAGTCCTTCGCCCAATTTGCAAAATGATGGAATGGCACAGACAAAATTGCACTTCCCTGACCTTCCAAATGGTTCCCACTAACATGTTCCTTCATCTCGGTACAGCTTTCTACACAAGTCTGACTGTATTTGGGTGTCTGACCTCTTATGGTTGTCCTCTGTAGATCTCTGAGTGTTCTGCTCTTCATTACCAACATGAACCATTAAGTTATGCGCCGTCAAATACTCTGGAAATTCCCAAAACTACTTTTTCTCTCCAAACAGCTATAACTAGCTGAATACTAACTCTAAATACTCTTTATATGCTAGGGGTTATTTCCTGTGTTTTGCTAGAAATGAGGTCTCTCTCTCCAATGAAATGTGATAAACAAAGATTTACGCAAGGTGTAAAAGGAGTTTTTTTCACATGACCCTAAACCACTTTTTGCAGTGATTTTGTGGGTTTCCTTATGTTCCATATCCCTTGCTATGAAGAAAATGGAGCTGATCAACCATCTACATTTCTGCTTCCTCTCTCCCCTCCTTGCTAGCACTACTGTCCTCTGTCTGTCCAGCCTCTCTGATTCATAAAAGGATTTGTAGTTCATGAGTTATTCACCTTAATCTACAGAATATATGTGCAAACAAACACACAGACATGCTTTGGGTATTACCTTTCACATAAAATTCCAACCATCACTTGATGGTAAAAGACTTCTCATCCACTAAAAATATCACAAATGGTATGAGGGAGCTGTCTTCAGCTGTCTGTTTTCCCCAGAACATGTGAAATCCTAGGCAAGTCATTCTATTTTAGCCAGCCTCCTTCCCACAGCAATGAAATGAGACATATCAGGGATGATCATGGGCATGAAAAGATTCTCTGGTCTTTTCAGCATCATCTCTTGAGATAGACATCCAGCACATAATTAGGCAAATTTTTGTTTGGGGCTGAAAACACACCTTAACAGTAAGGCATTTCTGGAAAATACACATCAAATTTAAAAACCCCTAATGACCAACCTTTTCTCAGTCATTGAGACATAGAGAGAGACAGGGAGAGACACACAGAGACACAGACAATAGACAGAGAGAGAGAAACAGAGACAGTCAGTCAGACAGACAAGACAGAACCCCTGTAACTTGCTTTATCCTCTAGCTAGACAAAATGGAGTCACCAGAGAGAAATTTCTTAACCTCCTGAGTCTTACAGCATAACACTGAATTGGTTTTGGCCACTACAATAGACTAGGAACAAGAAGAATTCATGGTATTTCTTCTTGGAAATACCTAAAATTTTAGAAAGGTCTCTACTGATACTAGAGCCCAAGGATCTTAGAAAAATATCAAAGGCTCTGCAGTGTCATCAATACTTAAAATTAAATTCTCTAATCTCTATCACTTTCTTTTCTGTAACTATCCATTCAAGTGTGTCTGGACTTACCAACATGTAAATATGCATAGATACACATAGGTGAGAGTGTATGTATATTTACACCCTAACCTTCATTTTTGTTTCTTTCAGGAAGTTCAGCTGTAGTATCAGATGACAGTTCTTCATTTTGGGGCAAAATCTCTTACCACTCATACATTTCCCACAGAGTTTCCTTCACTGCTTAGGTTTGACAGCAGACTATAGTATTCCTACCTATGTCTCACAGCTGGGATCTCATGCCTATACCATATTGCTCTGCTACTTCTTGTTTAACATGTTGACATCTGTGTGTGTATACACACATTTCTTGCCTTCATTCTGACCTTAGGAGTACGCGTAGATATGTATATATGTAAATATCATCAGATCATTGAGAGCCTTCAAGGATATTAACTCACATTCCCATCCTAGATCACACATTATGTCCTACAGCCAATTTTCAGGATAGAAGTGTATTGGAATATATAGGCAGGCATGACACATAACTTTAGCATACATGTTCAGTCAAAGAACAATCTACTTTATACAAATGATCAATTTTCACTACTCATAGCAAATTGCTACCTCATAGGATACCATACATAATGATAGATAAAATCAGAAGATAGATGAAACTAGGTCATCATTTTGATTATAATAAAAATGATCTATTAACATTTACTATTGTATAACTATCCTTCACTTAACAATAGTTTGTTAATATTACCACAGACCCCACAAAAGCATTTATTTCAAGCTGAAATAAATATGTACTTTGATGATAATCAAGTATTTTAATCATATCTTTACTGACACTCACTAAGTCAACTTACTGCCAGTCATACAGGGTACAATTTTAGGCTAATACACAAAGAAGAAGAGAATCAATCCTTCTCTGGGTTGGCAGCCACCAAATAACAAAGAAGCAATGAAACAAGGATATATGACAGAAATAAATGAGAATGGGAGCAATATGTCTCTTCTGATCAATCAGAAACTTAGGGGAATATGCATTATTGTATCCAATGAAACTGCCAATGGTAGAGTAAGTTTGAAAACCCCTGCCCCAATGATATGCTGGCTGCTGAATACCCATTTTTAAGAGTGAGGATGGAAAGGAAGATTGTATGTCTAGAAAAAATCAAATGAAAGTAATAACAAGCAGTTCTTGATATGTAAAAAAAAACCCAGACTACAGCAATCACTGGAAAAAGATGTCAAGAAGAGCAGGAAATTATGGCAAATACATCAAATAAACAACCAGGAATAGTTATTGTAAAGATAGAGGTATATAGTGCAGGAAAATGCTTTTCTATAAAAACAACATCATGAGACCTACAAGGAGACATATACTTGAAGAGTATATTACATGCATTCATATCCATTGCTAGAAAGGAAGGATCATTCAGACAAAAATGTCAATCACAAAACATCAAAGTTTTCCACATTTCAAATTTGTCTAGAAGACACTTCAAAACATTTCATTTTCTAACTGAAGAATATACATTCTACCAGAAAATCACATGTTAAGCTAATAACCAGGTTAGAAGAAACTGAAACAAAAATTGGATATACCAATGTATCTTATTTTTACAAAGCAATAGAGATACAAAAAGAGAGAGGAAAAAACAACGCATGAAAGTTAATTGATAGACACTTGAATGATCGGGGGACTGATAAACCAAGAAAGAAATGTAAAGTGTCTTGAAGCAAATGAAAACAAAGTGATGATATTGAAAAACATATTAACTTTAAGGTGACAGCTCAACATGATACTCAAGAAGTGTGAAGTAGAATTGTAGTCACAGGGTGGGGAGTTTTGGAGGTGGGTACAGAGTCAGTGGTGTATTAGCACAGAAGGAGTCACACCTAATGTTTTACAGAGCCCAGTAGGAGCTTGTTGGAAAGTTACTGAATGCTTCCCCTTTTTGTCACACTGGAGTGTGATGACAGGGCATTCTGTTTGCCTGCTAGGCAAACACTCGACCACCTGAGTAATGGCCTAAGTCATTTGGTGCTGTAGATGTCTTTCCAGGAAGGTCTTCCTTCTGTCTAGGTCTGGAAGTGGCCTCAGATCATCACCTGGTTATCTGTGCTCCTGGGAGAAGGGAATACAGCTGTGAGCTCCTAGGACAGGCTCATTGCTTGAGATAAGGGTCTCAATAACTTGTTTTCCATGCTGGCTTCTACATAGGATCACCTCCAATTTCCACATACCACACAGTCAGTGTGACAGGCAGACCCTTCCTGATGCATATTTCTTTCATTTTCCTAGCAGCACCGGTGATCCAACACAGAATCTTTCACTTTCTGAATTGCACTGCATCACACATGTCACCGCTCCTTTCATGCTGTTTGTATTTCTTCAAATACAAGGGCTCAGCTCCAGCCTTATGAATGTGGATACTTATGTGTCCCTGTGTCTGTACATACATTCATATAAAATATGTACATAAACTTCTACATATACATTTGTCTAGCACTCTATTATATGGCTTGGATTATAGCTTACCTTTCAGTCACACTGTCATCATCATGTGCTGAACAAAATTCAAATGCAGATGTGCTATAGGGACAAAAAATACATATAGTCAGATATCACATGAATAATTAAACTTCATATTCTGGGTCAAATTATTTTGCAAGTCACAAAACAGTGGACTATGCTTCTTCCCTATAACTGAGATATTCTTCACACACTTGATTTCAAATCAGCACAACATTACAGTTTAAGATTATCAAAGAAATATACTTGGTGATAAAATATTAACAATAAGCGTTCTAAAGTAATTGTGTATCTAGCTCACTGGGTCAGAAAAGAAGACAGGTGCAAGGTCATCTCCAAAGGTAAAGAGAACACATTACTCATTGAGTCACCAAGACACTAGGCCACAACTTCCTAAGGAGAAGGCAGGGTAGTCATCTATCCATGATCTTCATCACATGTAATCAAAACCTCCAGTTTTCCCAAGTAACTGAAGACAGAGGAGAGAAAATAACCATGGAGTCATTACTTGCTCTGAACGATACTGCTATATCCTCCATTCACATGTTGGGATAATCTTCAGAGTATGTGGTGCCAAGATTGAACATTATTACCATATCAATCCAGTCACTTTGAGACTTGGCAACAACCTTTCCATATAAAGAAGAGAGAGTAGTTTGGGAAGGGACATATTTGGTCTGGGACAATTCCATACAACAAAGCCATATCCATACAACAAAACTTTTATGCTCATTGTTTGCAACTAAGAATAAACATGAAACACGTATAAATGTGAGGCGGGTTCCATCAACAGTGATGATGAGTGGGTACTTGTAGAACCAGCTTCACCTGCTGTTGAAGGTTCCTCTACGCCCTGCCAACTGCAGCCTGTTCCTGGCTCTTTCCAAATTCTTTGTTTCTTGCTCTTTCAGGATTCTTTTGTCCTTCACCCAATCTCAAAAATCTCATACCAAAGCATTTTGAATGAAATGTTCTTTTAGATTGTGTGGGTGTTTTTACAGTGTCTTAAACACAACAGGGAAATGAAACATTGCTTTCCTGACATGTTTCTCTCTTATCCAGATAAGTTTCTGTTTTACCCAAAGAAACAAAGTTAGAAAGACTCCTATACACACTGTATTCAGATCAGATAGAAACTAGGTTAATGGTGTTCTCTAGTGCTGGAAACCTCCATGAACATCACAATTCTCAGTCTGCACATTTGTCTACTTGGATAGGTATGTTCAGTATCCATACATGCTAAGAAACTCAATTGGAGGTGTCTTAGAGAAATTAAACTCTTCTACTTGCAAAAGGTAAGACTTTTCCCTAAAAGTTAAGAATACTATGACCCAATAAATCTACCTGATCTGATGGAGAATAACCTCTTCTGGTTTCAGTTCAACTAATTTCAATGGAAATCAAGACTTAGATATCATCTAAATATCAGCATTCTAGGTGTCCTCTATTCCCTGGTGACTTTCCTGCCTCTAAGATAGGGACAAGGAACAGAAGTCTAGAAGCAGGGCTACCATTGATTGTGGTTGCAGGCATCTATAGAAGGAAGGATATAATCTTCCTTTATGGGCCATATAGACCGCTGGGATTACTTTTTTGTTTCAGAAAGGGATTCCCAGCTGCCTGGGCTCATGTGACTAGCTGACAGGCACTGTGGTGATCTAAGGATTTGAGATGCTAGTACTTGACTTCATAGCACCCCATGAGCCAGTGTATTTTGATCTACTCTATCATTTTCTAATAAGTTTCAAACCAGATCATGATTACCTGCAGATATGGACAGGCAGTCCTGTGTAGTCTGAAGACACATTATCCTCCAAAATGATATATTACTAAAAAAAATCAACTCACCAATTACTGTTGTCTTCATTAGAATGAAAAACAACCGTTGTCAAGTCGTTGTCTTCACTGTGGACATATTAAACATATACAAAAATCAGGTTGCACCATGTTGGAAAAAAATCACACATTTTTTTCTGACACTACTAGGTATAGAAATTATGACCTTGAGTATGCCACACAAGTATCTGCCAATGGAGCTGTATCTCTAGCTTTTCTGTCCCTAACATCCCTTATCTCCAGTACTCAGGTCTCAACTCAGAGCACTATCTGTGATACTCTCTGTTCATGGTATGGTGAATCTTTGTGCCTAGGCTTGCTTGATCAGTGATCTTTCCACTTGGGCTTTCACCAGAATGTACGATGGATGTGCATGCTTTTGGTTCATATGTATAATTATATCTACACAGGTGGCAAAGATCAGAGGACAGCAATATGAAAACATCCAGGGTAGAAATTTATTTTTGTAATTGTCCATCTCCAAGGATCCAGTAAAATGTTGCACTGTATGTGTGGTTCCAGAAGCAGAGCCTCAGGTATAAGCAAGAAAGTAGACTATTCCTGAAGCCCTGACTAGAAGCCATAGTATCAGAGTACCCCATCCCACATACTCGTGGACCCAATCTGTCTCCAAACTCTTTTATTTGAAATGTGAATTTTTTCATGATCCCTGTATTCACATGTGAGCAGTAAGAAGTAAAATAAAATCATAATGCCATGGATTCATCTCTTTCACCAGTATAAATGCTGTCTATAATCTGAAAGGGTATCAATGTATGTGAATTAATGCACCTTCTATCTGGCAAATATCATGTAACCCTTTTACTAATTACAATAAAAAAATGCTGTCTATAAAGTGTTCATAGTGTCACCAACCTTAGAACCACAGTGTTTAAAATGTGGCATGAAGTGGACAATGAAAATATTATGCATAAATGAAGTTTTGGATCTAGACAAAGAGCACACCCATCAGAGAACTGGGCATAACCAGCAAAAATATGGGAAAGAGTTGTACAAGAGGTTATTTACCCCTTTCACAATGAAACAAACTTGTAGTCTCTTTGGTATGACATTTTATTTCTTCACCTTGAAAAAATTCATTTGGTCAGAACAAATGCATGGAATTGTGTGTCACTGCTGTAACACCAAAGGAACAAATCTAATTCTAGTAGGATCTCATATATCAGCAAGGTGTGGATTTTCTAGGAATTTTGCTTCACTGCTTACTGAAATAGCAAAACACTTTTATGAGACTCGTTTCTCATTTATTCAACAACCATGGAAAAGGAGTAATATTACAGACAAAAGCTGCACTGAGAACATTTTGAACATAATTCCCAGAAACACTCTGCTTAACAACCATGTATATTTATATATCTTTATCTACATATAGATATCTGACCTTTTTGTCAATTCGTCTGTCCCAACTTCTGTTGGATCTTTTCCATCCGTGCTAGAGGATTAAACGATAGTCAAATGCCATGTGAACTCATAGTCTTAGTTTTTTATTCAAATTGGCTACAGTTTATCTAACACAAATAAATTCATGAGTAGAAATAATACATAACTTAGCAAAATGAACAAAGGTATTTCCATTTTTCCCTGGAAAGGAAAATTAATTTCTTGTGTAAAAGAAAACTTTTATGCATGATTAAAGTCTTTCTTTCCTAGTAAACTTAGCACAATGCTATTGATATTATGCAGTTTAATGCTAGTTGGAACTCACTTCAGAGGAACTCAATGCTTTAGAACTTCTAATTTTCTGCATTCTAAGTCTGCTCTACTCCCTCTGTCCTTTCATTTATTTGGTTGTTTTTTTTAACTGCCTCTCACAAATGGACAAGGAACGGTAGCCGAAGAAGAAGGATTCTCATCAGTTCTGATAGTGGGTATCAGAATTCTGGAGAATGAAAAAGATCTGTTGTTCGTTTCATTGAGAAACCACTAAGACCATTCTCACTGTTTCTAACTGGGATTCTTACCACTGTTGGCTCTGTGAAAGTTGCATGCAGGAACTGATATGTAAATAAGGATTTGGTTGCTAGGTTTCACTTCAAAGCAGACCATGATCAAGAGTGTGTTCATTTATGCTATCATTCTCTATTTCAATACACACAAGGATTACATGAGAACTCTCTGAGAAGCTGCCATATTGATTGGGCATTGTACTTACATTGAAATCAGTTTAACTTTCAGATGATAGACAACTCACCAAATGTCAATGTTCGAGTCACAAACCGCAGTGGCTGGAAACGTCGTGACATCACTAGTAATGAAATAAAATTAGAAACAGATAATTGAGTTGGACCATGTAGAGGAACTCAAACATGTTTTATACAAGCTGGATATCGAAATCATGGCCTTGCTCCTGCTAGGAAAATGTTCTGCCACTTGAGCTACATCTACATCTCCAGCTCTTGTGTTCCCTCGAGTGATTTTCTCTGGTACTGCAGTGCAAAACTGAGAGGCATGTTATTAAATGAAAAGCAGTATTCCATTTTGCCATAGAAATGGAATTGTATCTCTTGGGGATATTAAATATGGACCTCAGAAAATTAAAGGTTTCATCCAAGATGGAAGAATTTTTCTCAGTACATCTACCACAATGCCTAATTCCATCTTGTGTAACTTTCAATGCAAGTCAAAGGAACTCAACCCTGAATTCCCTAATTTTCTGCTTCCTCCATTCCTTCAATAATCTGGGATATCTTTACTGATTTCAACTCTCAGATAGGAACAATGGACAGTAGGCCAGAAGCAGGACTTCCATCAATATAATGGTGGGCTTTTCAGTATCACCATTTTGGAGAATGCAGGGTCAATACACAATAAGAACTTTAATAGTAGGCTCTACACACCATTTCACCACAGGGTTAGTTCTGAGTAGGACTGTCACCTCCGTTGGCTAATAGAAAGCAACATACAAGCACTGACATTATGAAAAATTTGGTTGCTTCCTAGACTACAGAGCAGCCAATCCACCAGTGTTCTTTGACCAACTCAATCATCCTCTAATTGTGTCAATATTCAAAATGACTTCATAAAGATATTCCTAGGCTGTCTGTATAATCTGTATTGTCCTCAGACTCCAAAACGATTGTACACTGAGATGTCAAATCAACTCACCAAACATTTGCGCTCGGTTCAGATATGAGGACCTCTAATGTGTGGTGCTCACTATAACAAAATACAAAACATAGAGACAATTAAGTGGGACACTGGGAGAAGAAACAATGCATTTCCCTAAAAGGTTGGGGGTTTAAACTATGGTTTGTGCTAGATATGCATTTGAGTTGTGTATCTAACTGTTCTATAGCTTCAATCCCTGTCTCTGAAACTGCAGCTTAAAGTTTGGGCCCAGTGCTGAATGAAGCTTCTGAGGACAGAAGATTGCTTTTGTCTATGCTGACTCAATCATCCCTTGCTGGCTGTGCTCTCAGGATGATCTGGCATGGGTAGATGAACCACTGTCAGACCTCTGTGATCTACTGGATCATGTACTGAGAGAACTGAAGACAGATGACAAAAACAAAGTCACTAAGGAAAAGAATGTGTCTGAAAGGCTAATTCAGTTCAGCAGCAAAATGCTGATGAGGGAATCTACAGATCAAGAATGGAAGCAACAGGGCCAGGAGTTTGGCCTAGTGGTTAAAGTGCTTGCCTAGCATGCATGAAGACCCAGGTTCGATTCCTCGGTACCACATACATAGAAAAAAGCCGGAAGTGGTGCTGAGGCTCAAGTGGTAGAGCTCTAGCCTTGAGAAAGTCCAAGGACAGTGCTCAGGCCCTGACCCGAAGCTCAGGACTGGCAAAAAAAAAAAGAATGGAAGCAACACCCATGGCACAAGAACAAAAGGAGCACAAGGCCAAATACCATAGCAACTGCACAGGAACACACACACACACACACACACACACACACACAATTGGTAATTTCCTTGATGAAGAATGTGATCTTGTGAGAAAACCCAGCAACTGTCCATTTCAAAAATTACAATCATGTCTTGATGCCAAGACTTTAAGTCTTTACCCAAATAAATGACGTCTGTGCACTATTCATGGAGTCAGAAACCTTCAATTCACATTTATGAAAAAGTTGCATTAACTGTACAGAAGAACATGGCATCTGCCAAATAGGATAGAAATCTAAAGGAGGAGTGGATGGACCAAACAATTGTCCAAGCCAAAAGGGAGACTTTGTGGAGACATTCTCTTCTACTGTCTCGAACAAGAGACAAATGTTCACAGCCACTTTCAGACCTATAATCCCCAGTCGTGGGAGGTAAATTGTTAGTAGTTCTTCCTTTGTGATCCTTTGTTACTGCCATCCTAGAAAATGTGTACAAACCCTTCAATCTGTGTCTCATGCCCAGGTGGTCTGATCAGAGTTTTCTAAGAGTTCCCTTCACTGCTCACAAGGACCGGGAGAATTCACTTTCTCCTGGAGTCTGAGTCCTTCACCCAACTTTCAGAAGGATGGAATGGCACAGACAAAATCGCACTGCCGTGACACTCCAATAGTTCTCCACATTCTATGTGCTCAGTCTCTGAACATCTTTGTACACATGTATATCCATATTCTGGTATCTGTTATTTTATGCTGACCTCTCTAGATATACGTGTGATCTGCTTTGAATCATTAAATTATACACAGTAAAACACTGTGGAAATTCCTAAAACTATTTTTCACCCAAATTTGGTACAATTCATCAAAAACAATCACAAAATATACTATTTTTGGAAGGGGGAATTTCCTAGAAATGAGGTTCTTGGTCCAAAGAAATGTTGACCTCTGATAAAGGAATCTTGTATAAAAGATTGACAAAGAATTCTTTCCTTATGGACATATATTGTGGATTTGTGTCTTTCCTTATTTTCCATTTCACTTGCTATGCAGGAAATCAAGCTGATATACCATCTACAGTGCTGCTTCCATGACTCCCTCAGTTCCCACTTGCTGGTGCTACTGTTGGCTGTCTTTCTAGCCTCCTTGATTGATAGAAAGATCTGTAGGCTCCCATCCAATGTGATAGTATGCCTTTCAAGGTAACAGAGGAGTGGAGTATGAAGAAGTGATTCAGGTTCCATTAGTGTTTTTTTTATGTGAAATCTGTTTCCAATACATTCAATTGGTGTGAGTTTTATACACGAACTGTGACCATCTTCATTTCCCTTTATAGATCCTACTACTTGACTTTGAAAGAAAACAGGAACAATTGTCTTTTGACCTTTTCTATTCTTATTTATGTCAAAACTTAAAACAAGGATGTACTGATACTGATCGACTGTCATATATATTGTCTACGGTTACAACACTTTACATTGTTTATCACTCAGTTGACAAGTACATGGACTCACCATATGTTGAGGGCCGGCCAGGACTGGGATACATTTCCCCTCTGGGTGTCAGATTCCACACTGTGAAGAAATTAAAGACATACACAAAAATTGAGCCAGAACAGTACAGAAAAATATCTACATTGCTGGGTATTGAAACCATGCCAAGCATGGGATCTGATATTAGAGCTCCACCTCCACCTCTGCTATCCCTGCCAGGCCTCCTTGAAGTATTGAGGTTTGACTTCAGAATCTTGGGTTAGATGAAGCTGCATAGGAGTGATTCGAGTTTTGGCAATGCTGCCTCATCATGTGAACCTCTGTTTTCTCTTAGAATGGCAGGGAATGGACTGGTGAACCACTGAATAACATTTCGTGGAAGATCTGATGATAGCAAGTGGAAGGCACTCAGAGTAGAAATGGCTTTGAATGGCTATTTCCAATCCTGCACCAAAACATTGGACTACAAATGTGGAGTTTGAGTGATAATGCGTTATATTAGAGCACAAGAGCAGAGGGGCATGTCATAATACCAGTGCATAATCATATGAATACACATAAACACACATATCACACACACACACACACACACACACAAACACACACACATACAAACACATAGGTTACACAGTCCATAATTTCTTTGGTTGAATATGTGATTTCTTTGGAACACCCAGTCACTCTTCACTTCAGCAATTAAAATCATGTCTTGATCCCAAGACTTTAATGATTCGCCCAAGATAAATGATGCTATACAATACACATCAACTCATAAACCCTGGATTCATATTTGTTAAAAATTGGCATTGGGATGGAAATTTGGCCTAGTGGTGGAGTGCTAGCCTAGCACATGAAGATCTGGCTTCAATTCCTCAGTACCACACACATAGAAAAAAAAGCCAGAAATGGTGCTGAGGCTCAAGTGGTAGAGCTCTAGACTTGAGAAAATCCAAGGACAGGATTCAGGCCCTGACCTCAAGCCCAGGACTGGCCAAAAAAATGTTAGTATTTACTGTACAGAAAGAATGGCATGTGCCAAGTAGGTCAGAAAACTAGAGGATGAATCCATGGGCAAGAAAACTATCACAACAAAATGGGACTTTGTGCTTCAATTATTTTCTTCATCCTTGAGTCAGAGCCAAGTGTTCATGGGCCCTTGGAGAACTGAATCCCCTCAGTGCTCTCAAATACATTGTTAGTGCAGAAGCTACTTCATTGTGATTTGTCTCTGAGCTCTAGAAAACATACACAATCCCTTGGAATAAAGTCTCATGGAGGTGATCTGATTATAGATTTTTCTAAGAGTTCTCTTTATGGCTCACTAGAACAACAGGAACTCCATTCTCCTCACTCATCTTAGTCATTCACCCAACTCGCGAAAGGATGGAATGGCACAGATAAAAGTGCACTACTGTGACATTCAAAATACTGCCCACAAACTTGATGCATACTCTCTGTACAACTTTATACACATACCTATCTATATTCCAGTATCTGACCCTCATGGCTGACTTCTCTAGACATACATTTCCTTCCCCTTATTATCACTACTTTATCTTTAAATTATACGCAGTCAAATACTATGTTAATTCTCACACCTACTTTTTTCCCAAAGTATCTGTAATTCATCAAAAACTATCTATATATTGTATATGCAAGAGAGTACTTCCTGAATTTTCCTGGAAAATGATGCTTCGTACTGTAATAAATGTTCACCTCTACCAAACAAAGTTTTTATTCAACATTGGCCAAGAGATCTTGCCTTATGAATGTACACAGTGTTGACTGTGGCTTTGTGGCTTCCCTTATTTTCCATTTCACTTGCTATGTAGGAAATCAAGATGACATATCCTTTACATTTCTGCTTCCGTAGCTCCTCTGTTCCCTACTTGTTTGCAGTATTAGTGGCTGTCTGTCCTACCTCTCTGATTGATAAAAGGATCTGCAGGACCTCTATCTGATGTGATGCTGAGTCTTTCAAGGTAACATAAGTGTGGGGTATAAAGAACTGATTCAGGCTCCATTAGCTACTTTGTATGTGAAATCTGATTCCATTCCATTCAATTAGTGTGAGTTTCATATATTCACCGTGACCATCTTCATTTATCTGCATAGATCCTGGAACTTGACTTCCAAAGAGAATAGGAACAGTTGTTTATTGGTGTGTTCCATTGTGGCCTGTTTATTTTCAAAACTGAAAACAAGGTTGTACTAACACTGTGTGCCTGCCATGGGTATTGTCTATGGTTACAACACTGCATATTGGTTAGCATTGTGATGAGAAGTACACGGGGGACTCACCAGATGTTCAGGGCCGGCCAGGACTGGGACAACTTTCCCCTCTGGGTGTAAGTGTCCACACTGTGAAGAAATTAAACACATACGCAAAAATTGAGTCTAAAAAGTAAAGAAAACTATCATTTTCTATCTACAATGCTGGGTATTGAAACCATGGACTTCTCCATGCCAAGCATGGGATCTGCTACAGGAGCTACCCCTCCACCTCTGCTATCCCTACCAGGCCTCTTTGCAGTACTGAGCTTTGACTTCAGAAGCCTGCACTAGATGAAGCTGCATGGGATGAGACTAGCATTTGGCAACGCAGTCTCATCACATGAACCCTGTTGTGCCCTCAGCATGGCCAGGAATGGATTGGTGAACCACTGCTCAACTCAATAATGACATTTACTGAGAGGACTGATGATAATAAATGGAAGGAAATCAGATAGAAATGGCTTTGAAAGGACATTTCCAATTCAAAATATTGGCAACAAAATATTGGACTGGAAAGGAGAGTTGAAAAGAAAATATCAGACTTAAGCACAAGAGCAGAGGGGCAGATGTCATAATACCAGAGTACCAGCACACAAACACACATATAAACACACACACACACACACACACACACACACACACACACACACACACACATACTCTCTCCCTAATTTCTTTGAGAATATGATTTCTTTGGAACACCCAGTCACTGTTCATTTTCACAATTAAAATCATTCTTGATGCCTAGATTTCAATGCTTTACCCAAGGTTATTGATATCTACACACTATTCATTGAGTCATAAATCTTGGATTTAGATTTTGAAAAAGTATTCACTGTACCAAAAGAATGTGTTATTTGTACACAATGGAATTCTATGCTGCTGTCAGAAAGAATGACATTGCCCATTTGTTCAGAAATGGGAAGACTTAGAAAAAAATCATATCAACTAAAGTAAGCCAGACTCAAAGGAACTTAGGCTCAGTGGTTTCCCTCATTTGTCATAATCAGTGGAAACCTTGGGCTGTCCTAGCAGAGATTTGCAATAGGGCAAAAACCTTGATACAAAAGGCCATAGAGTAGGACGCTAAATCAAAGGATTTCTAGGATGTAGAAACATAAGCCATATAATGAATGATTGTTGTTCTTAAGGTACTATGTTATCTCTCATCTCTTTTGCTGTCCCTTGGTTATCTCATATTGTTACAGTATCTCACTTTGTTACCTGATATATCGGATATATTTCTTTTTGGTTATTTGAAATTGGATAGGGAAGGGGGGGGAAACTAGATGAGGGGTGGGGGTGGGGGGAGGGAAATGGGGACCAAGACATGTGAAAGGTTATCAATGTATGTGAAGTGATGCACCATCTATCTGGCAAATATCATATAACCCTTCTATTAAGTACAATAAAAATATATGAAAAAATAAGAATGGCATGTGCCAAGCAGGGCAGCAATCTAGAGGAGGAATCATGGGCCTGACAATTGTCCACAACCAGGAAAACAGGGAAAAGGGATCTACAAGGAACTTCCTTTTCCTCAGCCCTGTGTAGGTGCCAAGTAGCTGTGGGCCCTTTGATTTGAGCCCTATATCCCCCAGTGTTGTGATGTAAATTGTTACTGCGGAAGCTACTTTTTCTGTGATCATTTGTCATTGCAGTCTACAAAATGTGTACCGTCTCTCAGAATAGGGTCTTATAAACAAGCTATCCTATCAGAGTTTTCTAAGATTTCTCTTTACTGTTCACTGAAACATCAAGAACCCCATCTCCTCACTGGTGTCTCAATCATTCACCCAACTTTAAAAGGACAGTATGGCATAGATAGAGCTGCACAGCTGTGACATTCAAAATAGTTTCCATAATGCAGGGATCAAGTGACTAAAATCCTAGCTACTCAGGAGGTTGAAATCTGAGGATCATATTTCAAAGCCAGCCTTGCCACTGTAATTTCCAATGAGACTGGAATCTCCAGTTAGCCACCAGAAACCCAGAAGTAGTGCTATGGCTCAAGTGGTATAGCCCCTGCCTTGTGCTGAAGAGCTCAGGGACAATAGCACACAGGCCCAGAGTTCAAGTCCCCATCCTACAAAATAAAATCAAAGAAAATAATCGGTCCTACATACTTATTTAGTCTCTGTATATCTTCATACATATGCCTATCTATGTTCATTATTTGACCTATCATAGCTGACCTCTCTAGATAGAGATGGGATCTGCTTTGAATCATTAAATTAAGCACAGTCAAATACTATGTACAATCCTATATATACTTTTTTAATTTTTGCTAATTCTGGAGCCTGAACTCAGGGCCTGGGCACTGACCTTGAGCTTTCTCAAGACTAGCGCTATATCACTTGAAACACAGCACCATTTCCAACTTTTCCTGTGTATGTGTTACCAAGAAATAGAACCGAGGGCTTCCTGCATGCTAAGCAAGCACTCTACCACTAGGCCATACACCTGGCCCTTCCTATATGTACTTTTTCACACAAATTAGCTGCAATTCACTGAAGACTAACTATAAATATGATATATATATATATATATATATATATATTCAAGAGGGTATTTCTTGTGTTTTCCTAAAAAAGAGACTTTGGGATCTAACTAAATGTTCATCTCTAAAAAACAAAGCTTTTAGACAAGACTGATGAAGAATTCTTTCCTTGTGAACCTACACCAATGTTTTCTGTGGTTTTGTTGTTTCCTAGATTTTCTTTCCCTTGCTATGTAGAAGCTGAATCTGATATATCACCCAAATTCTGCTTCCAGGTCTCCTTTTATCCCTTTTGCTCGTTATGTAGAAACTCCAGCTGATATGGCTTTTAAATTTTGTATCCTTGTTCACTGTTTTCCACTTCATGCATTATAATAAAAATTCCAGCTGATATATCATCAAAATGTTTGATTCTGTTTCCCCTTTACTCCTTGCTTCCACCAATACTAGCTTTCTTTCCTGCCTGTCTTATGGAGAAAAAGATCTGCACAGCGGAAGCAAGATTCCTATCCATCATGATGGTGGTATTTCAGGTGAAATAGTCCTGGCTTTTGACACATTTATCCTGATTCCTTTAGCTACTTCATATCTGAATTCCTCCTCACTTCAAACTAGTCATTGTGACTTGAGTGCCTGACCTGTGATACTCTTTTAGCTCCTCATAGTTAACTTTAGAACAGCCTATGAGAAAGTTTCTTTTGACCTCTTTCCTTTGGTATCTATTTTCAAAACAGATAATAGTTACATGATATGGTTGGGCAGTAATATCAACTTTGTCTTGGTACCATATTTCAAAATGATTTTACTTTCAGATGACAGGTAAATCCACTCACCAATTGCTCATGCTGGATCAACAGCTGCTGCCAGAGCCCAGTTTACATGGACTCAGGCATGCCTATCACAGCATCTCAACTGCAGTATTTTAAACAGAAGGAAGCCTGGTGGTGCTGGCATACGCTGGTAGTTCTCCTCTGTAGGAGATACAGCTGAGGCTCAGGGTTGAAGCCAGCCGCAGCCAACAGTCCCTGAGACTCTCATCTGCAATTCACAAACAGAAATGGAGATGTGGCACAAAGTATCTGAAAACTAGCTCCAAGCACAAGAGCTCAGGGACAGTGCTAATGTCCTGAATTTTAAGTACCAAGACCACAAAAAGAAAAAGAGAAAGAAAGAAAGAAAAAGAAATGTGTTTAATTTGTGAATGTGTGACATATCATTTCCATAGAGTTGACATTTATTAACAAAGAAAGTATAGGTATATTCTCAATCTCATCAGCCCAGCTTGGGACTTTTACTCATGGTTTAAAGCATCTTTGAATCCCATGACTTACATATTATATTTGTTGAGGGTCAACACTGCTACAGTGTAATCCGGATATATCTCAGTATAGTATCACTAGGTAACAAACCATTCACCTAAGAGAAGGAAAACACAGAAGAATTTCACACTGATTGTGTTGAAAATATACTTAATATACCAAACATTATGGAAAGTCATGCACACAGAACTGTTTTAGGTGGTGGTGAGCCTTTTAAAATCTATAGCCTATGAAACCTTGAAAGCCATAATTCTTCAGAGTTGACCAATCCTGGGAAAAGTACATTCTGCAATTACTTTTCAAAGTTCTGTTACAGAACAAGAGAAGAAAAATTTTTGAATCAACAAACTTTCACTGATATACAAGGCACCTTTACAGATAATGCATTGCTTCACAGGACATAGAGATGTAAATAAATCCATTATTAACAGAGTTTATATCACAGTTATTATGGATTTTCTACTTGGAAACATTTTATAATAGAAATAAAAAGGATGAGAAATATTGTACATTCTATAATATTTCACAGAGTGGGTACATGTTAAGATAATACAATGTCAATGGGAAATAAAAAGATATTATAACCCTAGCTACTAAGGTGTTCTGAGGATCTCAATTCAAAGAAACCTAAAAAAAACAGCCAGGAGACTCCACTTATCTAAAAGGAAAAAAAGCTGCACTTGAGAAAGTGTATCAATGTATGTGAAGTAATGCACCTTCCATCTGGCGAATGTAATGTAACCCTTCTATTAATTACAATAAAAATATATGAAAAAATATATATCTGAAAAAAAGCTGAAATTGGACCTGTAGCAGATGTCATAATTCACTAATCCTGGGTGCAAAAAAAGTTGTGAAAGCATTTAAGACCCTTAATTAAAACCCCAGTGTTACCACACATTCACAACATCTGTACACACACACAAACACACCCACATACTCAAAATTGTCCAATAATAATAATAATAATATATTTACACTAAGGCATCCAGATACATGTAATACATTCCTACACTCTTCAAAATAAAAAGTAACATGAAAATAAAATTCTTCTTGTAAAAATATATAAATAAATACATTTAGGTAAAATACTGGTTCTGACTTTTAGATCTGGAGCAGACACTTGTAAAACACATTGTATCCAGCCATACCATTTCATACAGAAAGGAAACAGAACTCCCAATGCTTGCAGTCCCTAGTCCTTAGTCCCTAGCCATGGGAGCCAGAAGAGGTTAAGGCAGAGAAAAAAGACTTGTAGCCAGCCCTGCTTCTGCTGTGGAGCTGTGACAGAACTGTGAAGAGCTTCATGTAACCTAAAAGAATTAGGCAAAAGGACTCAAACTGTCTCCAGCCTTTCAGTTTGTAAACAGCTAGACACAGAGGAGGATCAATCTCTGTCACAAATTTAAATCATAGCTGATTTTCCTGCTACCTTTCAGGCTAAGAACTTTCTTTTCTTTTTCTTTTCATTCTTTTTGGTTCATCACTTCCCCTAAACCCAGTTTGTTAAGATAAATCTTTAGAGGAAATGAGCTTTAGGTGATTGACTAATCAGAAATCCCAGCTATTCAGGAGCTGAGATCTGAAGACAAGAAGTTCAAAGCGTCAAAAAGCTTCGTGGAACTCTAATCTCCACTAACCAGCAAAACTTGTACATGGAGTTGTAGCTCAAGTGGCAGAGTGGTAGGAGTTGGAGAAAAAAAAAGCTAAGGAACAGTGTCCAGGCCCCAGTTTCAAGTCCCCATACAGACACACACACACACACACACACACACACACACACACACACACACACACACACACACACACTTTATTCAGGTAGCTACAAGGCAAAGCCTTCATATGTAAGAACCAGAGAGATCCCCAGTCAGCTCTCACTCCTCCAAGTCCCCTCCAATCAGCCCCTTCTCCTCCTCACATTATCCAACAAGCCCTCCCTCAAAAAACTCATTCTTTTTACTTTAATCCCTATGGAAAGGATGGGAAGAAAGTCCAATGTCATAGAGACCAAACCCTATGATAGACAGACTGCCCTTGCTCAGACCCTTACCTTGTAGAGCAAACTCTACTCATATAGTTGCTCCTATGGCAACCCCAAACAGAATGTACTGGTCATCTTTACATCACTGCAGAATGAGGAATGGAATGTTTGAGAATTAAAGGCATACCAGTTCTCCTTAAAGACAGTGGACTGAAATTGGAAAGGACATAAGACCAAAGTCGAACACTACAGTAAAATAGTTTCAACACATAGAATACCTCACCTTTTCTTTTGCCTCTATATTTAATGTGGAGAATTTTTCCGTTAACCCAAACTTGAAAAATGATTTCTGAAATAAAAGTCTGGGAGATTGGCCTAGTGGTAGAGCATTTGCCTAGCATGCATGAAGACTTGGATTTGATTATTTGGTTCATACCTAGAAAAAATCCAGAATTGGGGTGTTACAAAACCATTTATTAGCTCAAAATTCAGCCAAAAATTAGATATGTTTTTAATTTGGCAAAACTAGTGGAGCTTGTTCCCAAGGAATACGCTGGCATACCAGAATGCATAAAACAAGTTGATCAAGAACTAAATGGAAAACAAGATGACCTGAAGAGTGAACAGTAAGTTTGGCCTCTCGTCCAGACAGAAGTGAAGAATGTGCTGATGAAGCAGTGCCCTTTTTACTTTTATTTTTATGTAAAATGTTACAAAATTGACTTTTCTTAATGGACTTCTGTATTAGGAACTGTTCACTGCTGTATTGGTTTGCAGATAGTTACCAAAATGCTTCCATATCACTTAGTTGAACTAAGTACTTTGAGCTAGTCACATAAGGTGTGCTATAAAATTTTTGTGGAATTCTGTTTGGCAATACTGTAAATTACATTATGTTTCCAAGTCATAGAACACCATTACATTGTTGTTTGGGATGACACATTTAATAGAAACATGAAAAATTTGTTCTGCATTGAAATAAATTTTATTTTTGCCTCCAAACCCAGATTAATTACATAGAATAATCCTATTACGAGTAGCATACTATATGTCATATACTAGACATAGATTTACTTAGTAAACTTAATATCCAATATATTTGAAGGCCATACTTCAGAGCTCTTCATATAAGCTCTTTTTTTCAAGAGTGGCCTAGATTAGTAAAATTAAACCAGAAGTGAGCTAAGCTTTTAAGATTCATTCTCTCTCCTGTACTGAACACATTATATCTATGGTTCTTTGTTTTTTAGAAATTTTTTGTATAAACTTTCTTTTACAAAGGAATTCTTTTTTAAAAAAATTTATTCCTGCTAAGTCAAATCCAGTTATAAGAGATATTGAAGCATTCCAGGGGTTCCCCAGTAGCCTCTTATCTTTGATCCAAGATGTCCATCCTGTATTAATGTCACTACAGTGAGTTAAGCCAAAGACTTTTACTTAGGCATTCCTTCTGAGTTCATCACATCAGAATTATGAATAAAAATCATGTTGGGTTTCATTGTAATTGTATACGGTATATGGAGGACATCTCAAACTGTCACTCATCTATATGTCTTCATCATCTTAAAATGGACTGAACTTTTGGGAGGTGGTTTTCTACTACATTTAGGACTTGGCTCTTCAAAGAGTTTCAAAAATACAAAAAATAATTTCAAAAAAAAAGAAAAAGCCAGGAGTGGTACTGTGGTTTAAGTGGTAGAGCTCTAGCCTTTAGAAAGTCCAAAGACAGTGCTCAAGCCCTGAGGTCAATCCCAGGACTGGCAAAAAAGAGATTTCTGAAATAAAAAGCTTTACTAAACTCTTACAAACTCTAATTAAAAATAAGTGTTAATACTAGTTCCAATTCCCTACTGAGAATAGGTAAAAGGAAAATTGCCCACCTAGTGAAGAGAACCAGGGTGTTTCATTAATACAAAGAATATCTTGAAAGAATACTAAAATATTATACTGCATCACATGAAAAGGAAAGCACAACACAAAGGGAGGAAAGTCTTGAACTGATAGAAATTTGCTCTTCCTTGATTGGTTCTTAAGGAGAAGTACAAAGTTCTTGGTGACTAACCTTAAGAATACAGGGACTCAGTTGAAGCATTGTCCCCTTTTCTCTAGTTTAATGTTGTTGATGTACGCTGTTTTTCTCTTTCCTCCTCCATCCTACAGTCATAACAAGTTGAGAAGTCTCAGAATCCTCTTATCACCTATTATGTATTCTGATAAATATATTACATTGATCTGTGTCTTCCACTGTTGGTTGGATAGAATGACTAGAAGGCTGGATATTTTCTGACCCATATTCAATTGGGGTCCACTAGGCAAGAGCGATAGTGAGGACTTGGGGAGGAATAGTTGAATCGCTCACGCTCTCATTTCAGAGAATTGAGAATTTATATGGCTGGGTATGGTGGCTGTAGCTTGCCATCTTATCTATTGAGAAGCAGAGACTGGAGACTGTGGTTCAAGGTCAGCCAAGGAATACTAGTTCTTGAAAGCACATCTGAACTAACTGTTATTATCCTAGCTCCAAGGGAGACACAATGGCTGGGATCCGTGTTGCACGCCTATCCTACCCAGCAAGGTGACTGCAAAAAGCTCATCTGGACCAGACATAAAGCAAGAGCTGCCTCCCTCAAAAAGAAATGAAAAGAAATAAATCACTGCAAATTAACATTTTTAACACTATACATCATAGTTATGGTTGAATACAGTAACAGAGGAAAATTAAATGAAATAAAGCTAAAATGCCCTGGATATGACTCCTTGGAGATTTCTATGAAAAAAAATTACCACAAAGGGGGACTCAGTAACCCAACAAATGGGCAAACACACGGAAGAGACATATCTTGAAAGAATACAATCAGGAAGAAGTCTTCAAAAATTCCTTGCCCTTAGAGAAATACAAACCAAACGTGAGAACTTCTTCAACATCAGTCAGAATTGGCAATCACTCACAACACAAACAACAACAAATGGTAAGGAAACAGAAATCAGTACAAGCACTATGGAAACTGATACGGAGGTTCCTCAAAAACCTAAAAATACATTTACCAACCAATACAGTGATAACATTTTGGGTCATGTATCTGAAAGAATGTAAATCAGGATATGATAGAAGCACAAGCAAACACACAATCTTTGTAGCACTGTTTAAAATAGCCAACATATGGAAACAGTTGACCCAAAACTGTCAAATGAATTGATAAATGGGGTATAGCTACATAATATGTATTATTCATCCATAAAGATGAAGTTATATTGTTTTCAGGCCAGGTTCACAAGGGAAAAATCACGTTTCCTCTCATATATGCAAAAACATATGTAAAAGGATACATGGGATCATACACAAAAATACAGGAGTATCTTCATTATTATGGGAATGTTTTATTAGATTAGAAGGAAATGAGGAAAAGAGAATGATAGATGTTGAAAACTACTGCAATAGAATGTATCTGTGAATGGAGACAGTATTCAGACGCTGCTGAATAATACCAGATATAGGGAGAGTAAGAAAACGTGGGTCCATCTAATTCAAGAATACTAGGTGTAGGTTTGAAACACCCTGGTGAAGGATGTAGGTTCTACAAATAGATTTAGCTTGGGACCCTGCCATATTGCTATTGGGGATATATCTCAAGGAATCTAATGAATATACAGGAAAACCCATGCATACCATGTTTATTTCAATTCGATTACCACAAGCATACGATGGATTCAGCTAAAGTGCCTAGGAACTAAAGATTAAATAAAGAATTGTAGTACATATATATGATGGAATATGACTCCGTTATTTTTTCTCTCATATATTTTATTGTAATTAATATAAGAGTTACATTATATTCACCAGATAGAAGGTACATTACTTCATATATATTCATACACTTTTTCATGTCATGGTCCCCATTCCACTCCCCCTTCCCACCGCACAACTTGATTTCCCCTCTTCCCTCTCCTATTTCAAATAAGCAATGAAGCATATATAAAATATATCAGATAACAAGGTGAAATATTGTAATAATATGAGATAACCAAGGGACAGTAAAAGAGATGAGAGATAACATGGTACGTTAAGGACAGCAATCACTCATTATATGGCTTTTGTTTCTTTATCCTGGACGTCCTTACATTTAGCGTCATACTATATGGCCTTATGAATCTAGATTTGGTTCTATTGTGAATCTCTGCTAGGAGAGCCCAAGGTTTCTATTGATTATGACAAATGAGGGAAATCATTGAGCCTGTGTTCCTTTGAGTCTGGCTTACTTCACTTAATATGGTTTCTTCCAAAGTTTTCCATTTCCTTACAAATGGGCGGTGTCATTCTTTCTGACTGCAGCATAGAATTCCATTGTGTACAAATACCACATCTTGTTGATCCACTCATCAACTGAGGGACATCTGGATTGGTTCCATATCTTTGTTAGGGTAAATAGTGCTGCAATGAACATTGTTGTGCTGGTGGATTTAGTATGTCCTTGTTTCTGCATGATTGGGTAAATGGCAAGTAGTGGAATTGCTGGGTCATAGGGGAGTTCTATATTTAGTCTTTTGAGGGACTGCCTTGCTTTCCATAGTGGTTGAACGAGTTTGTACTCCACCAATAGTGTAGTAATGATCCCTCCTTGTCCATATCCCCTCCAGCACCTGCTGGTAATAGATTTTTTGATCCTGGCCATTCTAACTGGAGTGAGGTGGAATCTTAGAGTTGTTTTGATCTGCATTTCTTTTATGACTAGAGATGTCGAGCATTTCTTCATGTGTCTATAGGCCATTCTTATTTCTTCTTCAGAGAAGTCTCTCTTTAAGTCTTTGGCCCATCTTTTAATGGGATGGTTTTTTCTTTGGAGATTACTTTTGGAGTGATTCAATTTTTTGAGCTGTTCATATATTTTAGATATGAGGCCTTTGTCTATTCTATGGTTAGTGAAGATCTTCTCCCACTCTGTAGGCTTTCTAGTTAATTTGCTAGCTATGTCCTTTGCCATACAAAAGTTCTGCAGTTTAATGCAGTCCCAATTATCCAGTGTTTCTTGGTCCTTATTAAGAAAGTTTCAACCTGTGCCAAGGAGACGTAGAGTATCTCCAATTCCTTCTTATAAAGTTTTCAGTGTATCAGCTTTTACTTCGAGGTCTTTGGTCCATTTGGAATTAATCCTAGTGCAAGGTGAGAAAGAAGGATCCAACTTTAGTTTTCTGCAGGTGCTGAATGAGTTCTGTCAGCAACATTTGTTGAAGAGGCTTTCTTTCTTCCATTTTATTTTTTTGGCTCCCTTATCAAAGATTAGGTGACCATAGGTCTGTGGGTTAATGTCTGGGTCCTCAGTTCCATGCCGTCTTCCGTAAATCCTCAGTTATTTTTTTTTAAATCCTAACATCCTGTGATTTACAGTAAAGTGGACAGTCCTGGAAATGATCATGTGATTGAGATGAACCAAGCTCAAAAAGAAAATATCACATTTTCAATTATTGCTGGAATCCAAACTTTAAAGGCATACCAGTACATGTATATTATATATATATATGTCTGTACACACACATATACACAGAAAAACCAACATGGAGGCTAAATATAATCAAACTATAGTAAATAAAAAGGCTGTTAATGAACAGAGGAATGGGAGATGGAAAGAGAAATAGGATGAGATTCTTCCTATTAAAATGCAGTGTATACACATGGCAAATATTATGGATATACTGCTTTATGTAGTAAATATACACTAAAAATTAAGCTCTTCAATTAATACCAGCCTTTATTAAAACAATACCTAGCAGGAACCCTAAATAATAACTAGAGGTGCGTACTCTATCAATCCTTCAAAAAATGGATAAAGACATTAAAACATGGAAAACTGAATTGTCGGAATTTATATTAATAGTACTTCATCATTATAATTAAGGGATAGTTACAGTAAAGCCTTAACATGTATCATTATTTCATGTTAATTATTTACTAATATCAGTTTTAAACCTTTCTGAAAGTAATCTTCACATCTCTGCAAAATTTCACCCAAACTTCACAGTGATTTTTTTCCTGAAATCATCATAGCAATAAATCATTAAATTCATAGGGAAACATAAAATATCCCAGGTAGTAAAAATAATCCTGGGTAAAAAGATCAAAATACTAAAGGTTTTATACTACCAGACTTTAAAAGATTGTAAAGCTACATGGATAAAAACAACATGGTCCTTAGAAAACTAAGAAAACAAAATAGAAGACTCAAAATTAAATGCACACAGCCATCCTCATACAATTATTGGAAAAAGGAATCAAAAGTATGGTTTAACAGTTTTGAACAACTGCTTATCTACATGTAGAAGAGTGAACCTACAATCATAGTCTCTCTATACAGTTCAAAAATCAATTCAAAATGGATCAAAGCTATTTATATTAAGATTTGAAACTTTGACATCACTACAGAACAACACAGGGTGCAGTGAACAAGAGAGACAGGAAATTATCTCCTGGATAGAACTCAAGAAAATAAGAACAAGAATTAGTTGACAAATAGGATTCCAATCAATTAAAAAGTCTCTACACATCAAATGACACCATAAATTCATGCAACAATTTACACAATAGGAGAAAATCTTGGTCCTCTATAAAACACATAAGGGTTAATATGAAGAATACACAATTCTACAAACAAAAACCAATTAATAAATTAGCAAATGACTTCTTCAGGTTGCAGCAGTACAAACAGTTTCCACCTCATTTGCAAAGTGACCCTGAGACTGCAATCTCACCACAGTGAGAACAGCAATTATTATAAAAGCAAACAACAAATGCTGATGATGAGGTTGTGAGAGTAGACATGGGGAAAATATCCTTTATACAATACACTACAGTGGGTGGGCATGTAATTTCGTGTGTCCACTGTGGAAATCACATACTTATAGGATGCTATAAATATATACATACTTGTATGTAAATATATATATGACTATATATACACAAACTCACATATAAGTATGTATATATGTGTATGTATCAGTATATATGTGTGTATATACATAAATGTATTTATACATATATATTTATTTATTTATGTTGGCTAGTTCCATTAACCCTAGCTAATCAGTAGAGTGAAACCTGATAGATGAGAGTTCCCCCCAGCCCTGGAGGAAAGACCATGGTACTTCATCTTCCAAAGTGACCAGCAACAAGCCACGCTGGAGTATGGTTTAAGTGGCTAAGTACCAGCAAGCAAGCCAAGAGAACAAACTCTAGGGCTTGACCTAAAATTCTCCTATTTAGGGGCACTTGGGATAGGCTAAAATAGAGCAACCTTATAATCCTGCTGTGTGACCTTTGCATATAGAGTCAAAGGATTGATTAGACATAAAACTCAGATGCTGCTATATGACCTTTGGACAAACATCTGGAGAAATGTAAGTTGTTAAAACAGTTAAACATTTATAATACCCATTTTTATTGTAGTGCTCTTCCCAACAGTTAGGCTGTGCCTCAGCCAAGGTAAACAACAACCAATGAATGCGTAAAGAAAATGTAACACTCGCGCCCAAAGGATAGTCTAGTGGTAGTGTGCCTGCCTACTATGCACGAAGCCCAGTGTTACATTCCTTGGTACCACCAACACAAAAGCCCGAAAAAGCCAGAAGTGGTAATACCCTAGCCCTGAGAAATCCCAAGGACAGTGCTCAGGCCTTGAGTTCAAGTGCTAGGATTGGCAAAAGGAAAAAATGTAATACTTACAAGCAATGGAGTTTGATTCACGTGAAGAAGAGTCAAATATCATTGTCTCTAGGCAAATGAATGCAACTGGGATCATCATGTTGACTGACATAAACCAAGCTCAAGATGTCAAATAGCACAGGTTTCCATTCATGTGGAAACTAGATCTAAAGTAATGATAATAAATAATAGTAAAAATGGGAGATGTGTAATAAAAAAACAAAACAAAGTGAAACAAAAACACAACAAAGGGAAACCTGCTGATTAAATAAGTGAGAGAGGGAGATGGAAACCAGGTATGAGGAAGATGATGTTTCATACAGACACTCACCTATATATGGAGAGAGTCTGCAGAAACCTATTAAATGCTGTATGGACAAATGGGTTAAAAAGGAATAGGACAGGAGAAACTCATTCAAAGTTCAATGTACATATGTATAGGAATATCATAATTAAACCCCATGGTACTATTCATAAATGCTAATAAATTGTTTAATCATTACAAAATAACTATGCAAACAAAATTAGTAAATCTCATTACACTAAAATGCTGAAACCAATTTCAATACCAAGGAAAATTGAAACAGTTAAGTCAATATGATCTATCGACTTCAGAATTTGCCCTAGTTATAGAAAGTAATGTGTAGGAAGAGTAGACATAAACATGACTTCTTATTTTTATAAAGACTGTTCATGAGCTTAACATAATGTCTGTATAGCTGCAATATAACACAGCCATACAAATTAAAAATGCAACAAAATGGGAGGCAATTTGAGAACATCTCATAGAACCCAACAAACTAGCTTCACAAAAATTAGGTCTTCATTCACATGCGGAATCAAAAACTAAAAGGAGTATATATTCATGTTTAGGCCTATATGGATAAATATACAGCAGGAATTTGACTAAAGGACTACGTAAGTATAAATGGAGAAGGGTGGGTAAAATAAAAGTAGTGGGTAAATATTGAAATAGCTAGTTTGATTGCAAAAATTCTGACAGAGCAAGGAAACCTGTTGAAAAAATTGGGGGAAAGTAATAAAGGAAGATTGATTACAATATATTGTATACATGTACGAAAAAAAGGCAAACCAATTCTCCACCTTAAAATTAATATAAGCTAATACAAGACTATTTGTAACTTATGTGTCAATATGCACAGGAATGGTGAGAAAGGAATCTCTCAACATACTGAAAAAAGTTTTTCAGAATACTTCAGATTCTCTATGCAATACTATTGAGGGGAAATAGAACTGAATGAATTTTTCCTCACAATGAAAACATTTGAAATACAGCTGGCTGTACCCAAAAACACAGACAATACCGAAGGCTGACAAGAGACATGGGGAAGAATTGGGAACAAGACTACAAGGTGATGCAACTGCTTTGGAAAATGCATGTAATGAGGCAGATCTTCACAGTGACCATAGGACTCAATACTTCTAATGTAAGCTGTGTACATACCCAAGAGAAATGAAAGCACTTATCCACAAATGTTCACTGCTGTATCACTCAAACCACCCAAAAAGTAGTAACAACACAAATGAATGCTTGAAATATGCCATGTCTATGCGATGGGGTATTGACCATCCAAAAGAGTGCAGAATAGATATATAGATACATACTACAACCAGGAGGAGCTTCCAAAGCATACTAAGAAAAACAATCCATGAAAAGTCTGAAAAAGCAAATACACAGATACATTAGTAGTTGTTTATAGCTCTGATGGACAGTCAGGAAAAGAACAGGAAATATGACTGCTATTAGGTATGGGGTTTCATTATGTGTGATATGGAGTGATAGTTTCCTCACTCTGACAATGTAAAGAAAGTACATTAACCTGTATATATAAACATAACTACATAGACATAAAAATCTATGATGGGCAATATACTCTATAGAATAATGTTTTATTACATAGATTAATATTATCTATGCCACACAAAGACTCAGCTTAATTTTATTTATGTTCTAAAATCTATGTGCCAGTGACTGTATATTGACATTCCCTTTGTTAAACATGACATTTGAAATAGGATGTAAAAATCAATGTTAAAAAAAAGTGAAATGCAGGGTAAATGAATTAGCTTGCAGTGAACATGTAGAAAAATCTACATTCAGTGACGCTTCTAAGGGTGGTAACTAGTTCCCATCTGATGGTGTAAGTGATGCATGCTAGGCTCTCCATGAATGCACAATTTACTAATACCTGAGGTTGTGAAGACTGAATGCTCTGCTTCAACACACAGACCACTCCTGGACAACTACGATGGCCTCCAGAAATCCTGTTCCTGTCCCTCATGCGTTCCCTCGTCGTTGAACCTGGCCTCCATCACCTCTTCTTCTTGCTTAATTCAGGACTCAGTATTAGCAGCTGCATGGCCAGGGTCAAATCTTCTGGAAGCCAGTCCAGGCAGACCACAGTCTGAATACAAATGCTACAGGGAGACAATCTGGCATACTTGCTCTTCATCTGGGGAAGAAGAGGGGCTGGCCTCCATCCCTTCACTCACAGTCCTTCCTGCCCCTTCCCCATGTTTCCAGAACCCTGGGGCTCTTGGGGCTGCAGCAATTTAGGCCAGGCCATGGAATAACTTCGGCAGGTCCGCCAGGCAAATCCCCCAGTCTGGCACTGCCTAGATGCCTCTTCTCTCACTGCAGGCGGCCCACTGGGTCAGGCAGGCACCAACTCCTAGGCCTGGAGAACAGCAAGTCTGGGCCTTTGGCCCCAGCACTCGGCCAGCCAGGCAGCCCCTGTAGGATGGAGGTTCCAGGAGCAGCTGTCACCTCTTGTGCAGCCTGGGCTCTGACAGCCCAAGTGGACCGGCGGGCCGGGCCCCCCACGCAGGCCACTGCCGGGTGCTCGTGGGCTCCAGGCCGCTTCAAAACTGCCCGCAGGACAGGTGACCCGGGCTGCTGGGAACCCCAAGGGTGAAAAGGAGTCCTGCCACTCCTTCCCCAGGAAGGCCATGGGGACAGAACTTAGTCCCCTAGGTGCAGCTGGAGGAAATGGCCGTCAAGAGCCGGAAGTAAATGTTCCCAGTGTCCCAGCATCCAGCTGAGGCTGCATCGGTGACTTCCTGGTTGAGGCTCCGCCCCTGCCCAAGTCCGCGTCCAGTCCAGGTCCTGTCTTCAGGAAGACCCGCCCCAGAGCAAGTCCACGTCCAGTCCAGGTCCTGTCTTCAGGAAGACCCGCCCCCAGAGCAAGTCCACGTCCAGTCCAGGCCCTGTCTTCAGGTAGACCCGCCCCCAGAGCAAGTCCAGGTCCAGTCCAGGTCCTGTCTTCAGGAAGACCCGCCCCCTGCCCAAGTCCACGTCCAGTCCAGGTCCTGTTTTCAGGTAGACCCGCCCCAGAGCAAGTCCATGTCCAGTCCAGGTCCTGTCTTCCTGTAGACCCGCCCCCAGTGCAAGTCCACGTCCAGTCCAGGTCCTGTCTTCAGGTAGACCCTCCCCAGAGCAAGTCCACGTCCAGTCCAGGTCCTGTCTTCAGGTAGACCCTCCCCAGAGCAAGTCCACGTCCAGTCCAGGTCCTGTCTTCAGGTAGACCCGCCCCCAGTGCAAGTCCACGTCCAGTCCAGGTCCTGTCTACCTGTAGACCTGCCCCAGAGCAAGTCCATGTCCAGTCCAGGTCCTGTCTTCAGGTAGACCCGCCCCCAGAACAAGTACCCGTCCAATACAGGTCCTGTTTTCCTGTAGACCCGCCCCAGAGCAAGTCGACGTCCAATAGAGGCCCTGTCTTCAGATAGACCCGCCCCAGAGCAAGTCCACGTCCAGTCCAGGTCCTGTCTTCGGGTGGACCCTCCCCAAGGCCCCAGCAGAAGCCCACGCCTACTTATCGGTCCTGCCTTTCAGTGACCCCAGGAATGGCTGGCAGCTCCCTGAGGTGAATTTTGGGCACAGGTGATTTCCCTCACTGCATCGGGAATTTGCAGCCCTAGATGATCTTGGTTCCTCCCTGGGTGCTGAACAGCCCACCTGGGACACACAGCCAATGGTGGGAGTGGCCGGTTTCAAGGTGGAGCAGCAGCTGCTGCCTCCAGACATGTCTCCCTCAGGTGGTCTTGTGACCCATCTTCCTCTGCAGTTCAATACTTGAATATTAACAAGAATTCTCAGAAGACTTATTGTTTGTATAAAGAATCATCCAGTCTCAACTATCAAGTTATTCTCAGCAAATCCATCTCCTGGAGGGTAGGGTAACCAAACAAGTCTGGGAATACTTTCAAAGCACATTGTCATGACCTGTGAGAATTTAGGCAAAAAGGTTACTCCACCCTTGCATAAAGGCAGGCAGATTGTACTCTTCACGCTTTGTCCTCAATATAGGCCTTTCGAGTATAACTCTGTTAGACCCCAGACTCATATTGGTTTCCCACAATAGCTAACATAGAAGTTATTAATATTCACTTATCCAGCAGGCATTCTAGTGATGGCAAGACAGTGAGAATTTAAAGACAAAGGTATAGAGCTCACAAGTGTGGCACAGGAAGTTTGACCTGTAGCATAGTAAAATCCAATTATTTGCTTAGAACTTAAGTGAAATCTACCATCACACCCAAAAGACTTACAGCAATAAATGTTATTTAAAAAAATTAATGTGAAAGTGTGGTCAAGAAAATTACAATTTAGAGATTTTGTGTTTGCACCTAGGATTCTCCTGGTAGAGGATTACAATCGCACAAAACCTAGATACATAAGGCCATATAGGATGAGGCTAAATGAAAGGATCTCCAGAATATGGAAACAAGAGCTTTATCTTGTGTGATTATTGTTCTTAATGTACTATGTTATTTCTCTTCTCTTTTGTTGCCCTTTGGTTAATCTCATATCATTACAATATCTGACTTTGTTGCCAGGCATAATGTACATACATTTATTTGTTTATTTGAAATAAGAAATGGAAGGGGATAAAACAAGATGATCGGGTGGGGAAGGGGAATGAGGACAAAAACATGAGGAGTATCAGTGTGTGAGAAGTAATGCGCCTACTATCTGGCAAATATAACTGTAAACCCACTATATATTACAATAACAAAACCACATAGAAAAATATTTTGTGTTTGAACAAAATTTTATTGACACAATTTTATTCATGAAACAGAGTTCATTTTTAAAGTTTACAGGTCCATAAAATTATTTGCTGACATTTAATTGTAAGCATATGAGCTCCAGCATGGAGGGTAAGCTTGAGATGGTGCAGGACAATCAGGTTTTGCGAGGTGAAATCACGCAGGTGGTGAGCATGGCCAGTGATGTGTCTAGACATCAGTGTTCATTTCCAAACCAGTTCAGATGCCGCTTCCACAGAAACTTAAAATATGCTAATTTCCATATCCTTATAGAGTCAAGTTACACAAAACATAACTTTTCTCATCGTACCTTTGTGCCTATTTTAGCACTATTCAAAAGAGTTGAAGCTGGACACCAGTGGCTCTCGCCTGCAATCTTCACTAGTCAGGAGACGAGATCTGAGGATCACAGTTCAAAGTAGCATAGGCAGGAAATACATGGCACAGTACTCTCCAATTGATCACCAGAAAAACGGAAGTGACATTGAAGCTCAAAGTGTTAGAGCCCTAGCCTTGAGCTGAAGAGCTCAGGGAAAGAGCCCAGGCCCAGAGTTCTGGTCTCACAACAACAACAACAACAAAAATGTTGAAACACAGGAATCAAAACTATTGCCTACTCATCAATGAGTATATACAAAACTGCTATATGTGGACAAAATGAGGAATGAGTCTGCTCTAAAAATGGAGTGAAATCATTATGAGGACAATGGATAGGAGAACTCATCATGCTAAGCCAAATACATCACACTGAGAGCCAAATGTCACATCTTCTCTCCATTTTGTAAATCTAGACTTTAAAGATGAATAATAGGAATGTACAAGAGGACCTTTTGCGGTAAGGGCAGCAGTGGGGAGTGAGGACATGACAAGAGAAGGTATGGGACATGTATAAAATGCTCTTCAGTATACTATCTGATAAACATTAATAAAGTCAGAGCAACTGTTGAAATTATCCCACGAATGGAGAACACAAGTATGGAGGATACTGGAAGCCCCACTGTGAACAAAAAAGACATAACAATAACAAACAAACAAAAACAGCTGGCCAGGCACCATGGCTCCTGCCTGTAATCTTAGCTACTCAGGAAGTTGAGATCTGAGGATCACGGTTCAAATCCAGCTCAGGTTCTAAAGTCAATGAGACTCTTATCTCAAATTAACGACTACAAAATCGGAAGTGGCACTGGGGCTCCAGGGTAGGGCAAGAGCTTTAGCTTTGAGCTGAAAGGGCTCAGGGACAACACCCTGTCCCATGACCAAAAAAAAAAAAAAACCTGTAGCAATTCAGAATGAGACCTAGAGGTTTTAAAAAATGCCAAGATCTCCAATTCTTTTATGAACACTGAATGGTAGCAATCTTAACTGAATACATACAAGGCAGTCAAACAAGTCAGGATGTCAAAAACTGAAGAATAATCATTCAAATACTGCAAGCCAGTGGAAAACATTGACACAACTGACCCTGCTCAGGTACTGGTCCAGGCTCTCAACTGAAGTGTATGCATTTGAGGAAGAAGTCACATGGTTTTCTCCAGGAGAGAAACTTCCCTTCAATTCTGCAACATGTGGAAGTTTTTCTGTAGAATAGCCCTCGCTGCTAGGCCTTGTGACAGGAGTATGGGCAAGAGACTGAGTGTGTGCAATCACCAAGGAAATTCCTTCAATGGCCTCCTTCATGCTGTCCACAGTCCTGTGAGGTTTGCCAAGGAGAAATACCAGCATTTCATTAGTCAATAAAGAACTCCTAAGGAACTTGCATTTCTGAGAACCAGAACAAAAGAATAAATGAAAAATGCCTTTGCATCCATAGTGTTAGTAATATTGGAAATATGTCATAACATGGCTGAGTGCTGAGGAGCTGTGAATGAAGATTCTTTCTATGAGTATTTTTGAGATATTGATCAACTCATGTTTTAATTTTATAATCCTTTACATAAAAATATTTGTTGAAAGTAATTAAATAGGAACATATAAAATTATTTATATACAGAATATTTTTTCTGGCAGCATCAACAAATAGCATATTCAAAATGTTTTGCTTTACAATGAGATCTCAGTATATTCTCCTTTTAGGAAGTCATTAAAATTGTGATTTAAGAAATATGCCTTTAATCATTACATGTATCAGTGGTAAACTAACTTGTCCCAAACTGTCAAACACTACATATAGATAGGCATTTACCTCAAAATGACAAAATTCTCCTTCCTGTTCTTCACACTGTAACTGTGATAACATATTCTTTGCTTTTTTTTTTGCTCCTTGTCTTGGCATCTCCACATATTTCCCAAGCATATTCTCATATGTATTTTACATATGAATGAAGTGCATTCTGGCTGAAATAACCAACCTGAAAGAAAACAAGGGAAAAAGCTATGTCAGGTTGGGTTATTTTTTTATTATAAAGGAACACATATTTTCTCATCCACTCTCTGTACAAGTGCATAAAGAGGTTCTACTTCATGAAACAACTACATGAAGATCTGCAGGTAGATGAGTTACATCCTTGTTCTGTGTTAGCTTAGAGACGAGGGCAATGGAAAGGCAGAAAAATGGCCACTATCGATTCACTAGATGCTGGAATAAAATGCATTTTCTCCTAGGAATTGACCTTCTTTAGGCACAGGAGTACTTTCCAGAAGAAAATAGCTACAGTGATAGCTAAACACTAAAAAGGAAGCAAGAAGAGAGACTATGAACTGGCATTTATCCAGTCTATAATATTTACTGATGCTTCATGGCAGTCTGTTTCTACCTAAGGTGGAGTAAGCTGCACTGAGCTCTGTTTCTGTATGAAGCCAATCCAAAAATATTCAAGCAAACCACATTAAAGCACTTTGAAGACAACCTATTTGAGAGAATGGAGTCAGTGAATGCACAGACCAAGGCAAAGAAAGAAGGGAGCTAGGTGGTGCACACTCCAAGTTCCCAAGATGCAATGGTGAGTGAAACAGGCTGATGGAAGCGAGGAGGATGAGTGTCACGTGACAGCGCACTGGAGCGTTCAGAGTGGTATGAGGGAAATCCAGGAGAGCTACACAGGACCCCCTTGCATATGTAACGGAGCAGTGGATCACGTGTGTTCAGAAAGGAGCCTGACATTGAGGAATAAAACACATGAAGAGATGACAGGAAACTACCTATTGTTCACACACTGCCAGGAAGTGATGTCTTTACAGAACAGAGGACATCAGAGATGCCTTGCTACAGCAGGGCAAAATTAACACTCCATAAATCCTGCCCTGAAATATCCAAAAATTTATAAAACCAAGAGAGGAAGAACCAACTTTCTTGTAAGTGATCTAATTATTGCCAAAAATAGGGCTCAAGAAATCTAATTACACATTACAGAGATAAAAGTTTGAAATCATACGGAAGGTTGATGAGCATAGCGAATGTTAACCCATGTGTTAAACATCAGTGTTTTATCTGAGTAGTCCTAATTACAAGTCATTTGTTTTCCTCTGACATTTCTTACAAGTGAATAAAAGAAAGAAACCCCATGCCAATAGATATGCATGCCAGTAGTTCATCTCTTATAATCCTATTTACTCAAGAGGCTCAGAGGATCTTGGTTCATAGCTACCAGGGGTAGGTAAATATAGAAGAACTTTACCTTCAGTTAGTCATCAAAAAACTAGAAAGTAGAGGATCAAGTGGTACAGAGCCAGCCATAAGTAAACAACCAAGCAAGTTTTTGAGGATTGGATTTCAAGCCTTACTATACACACACACACAGTGATCAAATTAGTGCCAGAAAGTATCCTCTCTAAGAAGGAATCTAGGGCTGGGAGTTTGGCCTAGTGGTAGAGTGCTTGCCTAGCATGCACGAAGACCCGGGTTCAATTCCTCGTTACCACATACATATATACAAAAAAGCCAGAAGTGGTGCTGAAGCTCAAGTGATAGAGCTCTAGCCTTGAGAAAGTCCAAGGACAGTGCTCAAGCCCTGAGCTCAAAGCCCAAGACTGGCAAAAAAAAAGAAGGAATCTAGTAGGCTGAAGAGACCCCTCTCTAGATTTCCCCCTAATTTCCTGAGTAAGCTGTGGGCTGTAAATTCCTGACAGAAGAACAAAGGCAAGAAACCAGGTGGAAATGTTACAATTTTATTGACCTCTTGCATATGGCCAGCTTGTGCCTTATGGTCAAATTACTAAAAAAAAAAAACCCCTGCTAACTGAAGGGTCGGGGCTCTCAATTCTAACCTGCTGTGTGGCTGATGATTAGGAGCCCAGGCTCAAGCTTGCAATAAAAGGCTCTCAGGTGTTTACATCAGCTCCTAGATACTCAGGAGGCTGAAATGTGAGGAACAAGGTTCAAAGTCAGCCCCAGAACAAAAGGACTTGAGACACTTTATCTTCAATTAATCTCTAGAAAGCGGGAAGTGGGGCTTGGCTCAAGAGTAGGGAAGCTGAAGAACTCAAGGACAACACCTAGGGTAGGGTGGTAAACTTGAGCTGAAGAGCTCAGGGACAGTGCCCAGGCCCAGTTCAAGACCCATGACCCACCCCCCAAAAATTACAAGATGTGGTTTAACAGATGCCAGAGGAAATAAAAGTAGTTTTCACAGATATTAAAACTCCATCTTGCACACTGAAGTCATCAGAGAAAATCAGAGCTTTTATATTTGTGTTTATTCTTTATTTAACTTAAACTACTATAGTTGAGTATCAAATACATATTTTAAGTACTAATATCTTCACTGGGCTAGAAATAAAATATGAAAACACTTTCTAGAAGAAAAATTGCTTATGTCTCAAAAGATGATATTGATATAATCAGAGGGATCCTAATACTGAATTAAGCAAAAGAAAAAGTATCATCAGCTGGGCTCTAGTGGCTCACAACTGTAATCTTAACTACTCAGGAGGCCGAGGTCTCAGAATCCCTGCTTGAAATCAGCTTAGGAATCAAAGTCTATGGGACTTATCTCCAACAAACCTCCAAAAAAACTAGAAGTGGAGCTGTGGCTCAAATGGGAAAGTGCTAACCAGGAGCAAAAACATGTAGGTGCCCAGCTCTGAGTTAAAGCCATAGGATCATCACCAACAAGCAACACCAACAAGAAGAAAAACAAGTATTTTCCTAGATACAAAAGGACCCAAGAGGGTATTAATCTATTTATTAAGGAAAAGCTTTCTCTGGCAAGAAAGCAGTAAATCATGTGAGAGAGTTCAATGGAAATTTTCTTCTGTACATTAGCTTTATTTTTTTCTTTTTTAATTTTTTTATTGTAATTAATAAAAGGGTTACATGATATTTGCCAGATAGAAGGTGCATTAATTCACATACATTGATACCCTTTCACATGTCTTGGTACCCATTACCCTCCCCCCCACACCCCTCACCCGTCTTGGTTTTCCCCCCTTCCCTATCAAATTTCAAATAACCAAATACAAATAAATTCAATATATCAGATAACAAAGTGAGATTCTGTAACAATATGAGGTACCCAAGGGACAGCAAAGGAGATGAGAGACAACATAGTACATTAAGGACAACAATCATTCGTTATATGGCTTTTGTTTCAATATCCTGGAGGTCCTTTCAATTAGCTTCATACTATATGGCCTTACATATCAAGATTTTGCTCTATTGCAGATCTCTGCTAGTAGAGCCCAAGGTTTCTACTGATTATGATGAATGAGGGAAACCATTGAGCCTAAGTTCCTTTGAGTCTGGCTTACTTCACTTAATATGATTTTTTCTAAGTCTTTACATTTCCTCTCAAATGGGGTGATGTCATTCTTTCTGACAGCAGCATAGAATTCCATTGTGTACAATACCACAACTTGTTGATCCACTCATCAACTGAGGGACATCTAGGTTGGTTCCATATCTTTGCTATGGTGAATAGTGCTGCAATGTACATTGTTGTGCTAGTGGATTTAGTATGCCCTTGTTTCTGGATGATTGGGTAAATGCCAAGTAGTGGAATTGCTGGGTCATAGGGGAGTTCTATGTTTAGCCTTTTGAGGCACTGCCACACTGCTTTCCATAGTGGTTGAACGAGTTTGCACTCCCACCAACAGTGTAGTAGTGATCCCTCCTGGCCACATCCCCTCCAGCATCTGTTATTATTCGTTTTCCTGATCCTGGCCAATCTAATTGGAGTGAGGTGGAATCTTAGAGTTGTTTTGATTTGCATTTCTTTTATGACCAGAGATGTTGAGCATTTCTTCATGTGTCTATAGGCCATTTTTGTTTCTTCTTCAGAGAAGACTCTCTTTAAGACTTTGGCCCATTTTTTAAAGGGATGGTTGTTACTTTGGAGATTAGTTTTGGAGTGATTCAATTTTTTGAGTTGTTGATATATTTTAGATTGTACATTAGCTTTAAATACTATGTTTGAGCCAGGAGTTTGACCTATTGGTAAGAGTGCTTGCGTATCCCATATCACGTGTCATGTTTGATTCCTCGGTATCACATACGTAGAAAAAGGTGGAAGTGGTGCTGTGGCTCAAGGGCTAGAACACTGTCCTTGAGAACATAAGGACAGTATTCAGGCCCTGAGTTCAAGTCGTAAGCCTGGCAAAAAACAAAAAGGAAGAAAAGAGAAAGAAAGAAAGAATGAATGAAAGAATGAATGAAAGAAAGGAATAAGGAAGGAAGGAAGGAACTACAGCCAAGCACAGTGTCTCATGCCTGTAATCTTAGCTATTCAGGAGTCTGAGATCTGAGAATCTCTATTCAAAGCCAGATCAGGCACTAAAGACCCTGAAGACTGTGAGACTCTTCTCTCCAATTAACCACTAGGAAATGGGAAATGGCACTGTGGCCAAGGTGTAGGGCAGTAGCCTTAAACTGAAATGCTAAGGGACAGCACCCAAGCCCAGAATCCAAGCCCAACAGCCAAAAACCGAAGAAAATACCATTTACAGCATTCCTCTGTGAATAAAAAAAGTATAATAAGCTTTAAAAAAAAAGGCAAAAGGACAGTTGCTTGCTTAATCCCTTTATCTTTCTTTCTTTGGATTTCAGATTTAGCTGGTTTCAGCCTTTAAACTGAGGGCCTCTCTTACCCTTTCTCGCCTTTCTATACCACACTTGGCCTTTACCTCATGAGGTACACTGTCTGCCTCCTTTTTTTACTACTTATTGTGGATAGGGAGTCTCCCAGACTTTTGTGATGGGTTGGCTTTGAACTTGGACCTACCAATTCCCAGACTCTTGATTAACAAAAGTATAAGCTGTATATGGTAAGAAGAGTTACTTCTTTTTTTTTTTTTTTGCTAGTCCTGGGGCATGAACTCAGGGCCTGAGCACTGTCTTTAGGCTTTTTCCTCAAGGTTAGTTCTCTACCACTTGAGGCAAAACACCACTTCGGTGTATGTGGCACCAAGGAATCAAATCCTGGTCTTCATGCATGCTAGGCAAGCACTCTACCACTAGGCCAAACTCCTATCCCAAGAAGAGCTGCTTTTTAAATGTGAGAAATCTCCTTGTCCTCCCGCTGTCATTCCTTTCTGTTCATTATAACAATGTAGATGCCAGGATAATGGTATCTTTCTAGCTGACACCTGCTCAGCCCCTGACTGTCAGGATAAAATGATGAACCTAGGCATGCTCTGCTCATCTCCCTGGATGATGATCTTCCTAGAGATTCACTCATCTGTCAGCTTTCTTTCCATGGAGGATCAATGTCATATTAGGGAACCTGTTGTCTGAGTAGGGAATTTTCTTCCTTCTGGCTTCCATCTCAGGTACAAAGGAAATGTAAATCCTTCTCAACATCTTCACTGGAAGTGGTTCTAGAGCTAAAAATTCTTTGCTGACAGATTCCTTCTCTGTCATGTCAATACAATGCAAGCATGCATGGTTTGTTTCCTGATGGTGTCTCCATAGCTAACTATTCAGAAAGGGAAACTGATTCAGTTTTGAATACACAACACAATTTTATCATGGCATGAAGCCATGATTTCTAAGTTTCTATTGGATATATGGATTAATGGTTTTCTTCCACTTGGTTATAGTCTATACAGGGTCTTTCATCTGTGTATACTCACAGCAGAAAGTCCAGTGTGAATCTATGCTAAGCTATATTTATATCAGTCTATAAAAATGTGGTTGTATTTTCTGATCCAATTCATTAAAATGAAATATTCTGGGTTTTTTGTAATATTCAGCACCCTTCCCAATCATCTCCTTCAGACACATGTCAGACTCTTCTCTCCCTCAAGCCACACATGGAAGGCACGCATACCACATGATATATTTCTGTTCCAGTCTTTGGCATTAATGATTTTAATATGAAATTATGAATTGGGAGCCATTAAGAATTATTTCCCTTTGATAAGAAGCTAAGGGTTAATGACAAAATAGGATTCTTAATTCTGACTAATTAGTCAGTCTTTGATTTGGATTTAAAGTTTTATCACATGAGGCATATTTATTATCAGAAGCACAAATCAATCACACATTTTGAGCATAACTCTAAAGATCATACTTAATATGATGCTGATATTTCTTAAGTGTTTTAGTAAGTACTCATACTTGCAAAAATAATTATAGCAGTTGCTGATTTGACCTATTAATTGTTCAGGGTAGTCTGGGAAGTAAATTCCTTTGGCTATATTATTGAAAATACAAAACCCACTTATACGAGAAGATAGAATATAAATAATGAACATACCAAAGGCTGGATATGTTTCCTCACAACTGTCTTGCTCTTCTGATGCAATATACTGAATCACATCCTGTAAAGTCAGATAAATCGTGGTATTTACAGCAAAAGAAACACTGATCCTTAAATAAGAAATAACAAAAGTATATTTCCTCAGGTGTTCAATGTAATTCTTATTGGAATACTTTTATTTTTCCTTCAGGTATTACTTCAGTGACCTAGATCTTCATCATTTAAATATATACTGAGTATCATGTAAGATGAACACACAGAAACATTTTGGTTATTAATTTGACACAAGTAAGCTAGCAGAATAAAAAGAAACAGTAGGGCTGGAATTGGGAGCAGTAGTATTCTAATGGTCTAGTGCTCACATAGCATGTATGAAGCCCTAGGTTCAATTCCTCAGTATCCCATACACCGAAAAAAAGCTGGAAATGGTGATGTGGCTCAGGTGATATAGTGCTAGCCTTGAGAAAGCCCAAGAACAATGCCCAAGCTGTGAGTTCTAGCCCCAGGACTGGCAAAAGACAGAGACAGAGACAGAGAGACAAAGAGAGAGAGAGACAGAGAGACAGAGAGAGAGAGGCACAAAATACCAAAATGAGGGCTGGGAGTATAGCCTCATGGTAGAGTGCTAGCATGCAAGAAGCCCTGGGTTCAATTCCTTGGTACCATGTACATAGAAAAAGCTAGAAGTGGTGCTGTGGCGCAAGTGGTAGAACATTAGCCTTGAGAAAGTTCAAGACAGTGCCCAGGCTCTGAGTTCAAGCACCAGGACTGCCATTAAAAAAATACCAAAATGAGGGGTCGGGAGTTTGGTCTGGTGGTAGAGTGCTTGCCTAGCATGCATGAAGACCCAGGTTCAATTCCTAGTTACCACATAACAGTGCTCAGGCCCTGAGTCCACACCCTGGACTGGCAAAAAAAAAAACACCAAAATGAGCAAATTTAAAATGCACGTTATTGTGTACTTCACATGAATAACCTATAAACACCTTGTTCCAATTTCTTTCACCTCAACAATAGGTATTTTCCCAAAGTATTTCTTCGATTACTTTGGCAAGTCTTTTCCTCATTAAAGACTTAGTCTACCATTTGTAACCTTCATTAAGGATTCCTTTTCCTCCTAGATGCCCACACTAACATTCTTTGAGGTTAGCTTAATTCTTTATCAAATTTTCACTGTATCTATAACTCTCAGAATGGACAATATTTCCTTAGATGGTTTTCCCTTTCCTGCTGGTAAGGAGTTTTATACTGTCTTATTTTCCCTGACAAGCTCAGAAAGGAATGGCCTTGTGAGCATGTAGAATTAAGATTGTATTTTGGTCCAGTGATCAGACTCTTTCCAAATAGCTTTCTCAACATTAAGCGTGACACCTAAGGGAATAATTTATTACATTTCTAGGAAAAAAATGTTGTTCTTCATTTGCCCATAGCCATTTCTATACACAAACTTTGTTTTCCTGGATCTAGTACATTGTCTCTGAGTGAGCTTCATTATCATTTCCTTCCTCCTGTACGCCCTATTGAAACTCATTATGGAACCCCATTCTGTGGCATTTATAGAATTTGATGATAAAAAATGGTCAATTTACAAGGTAACTTTTGACCTATAAAGAAAAAGGCTAATTCAATATGCTATTGTAATTATTCCTTGGATCTACCTTCTAAGCTTACCTTTATTATCTATCATTTGTTAGTGGCTCATATCTGTAACCCTAGCTCCTCTGCAGACTGAGACTTCGGGATAATGGTTTGAAGCCAACCCAGTCAAGAAAGTCCATAAGACTTCAATAAACCACCAGAAAGCCATAAGTAGTGTGGCTCAAATGGTATAGCACTAACCGTGAGCAAGAAAACCCAGACCTTTCCCCACCCCAGTTCAGGACCCACTCCCCAAAATGAATGAACAAATTATTAGTTATAAGTAAACTATATATAAATAAACGTTTAAATTATAAATAAAGTACATATTTTAAGTTAAAGTCAATGTACGAGCAAACTCCAGATGCTCCTTTAGTAGGTCTACCAAGAGCCCCTGTCCGTTGGCCTCCAACTGTGCTTTCCACAGGGATTCCAGGCAAGCAGCTCCCATGGTCCTCTGGGCAGGAGGGGCGTGTCTAAGCGCGGGTGGGTGGGGCCGTGGGGCGGGGCTTGGATGGACTGCAGTCCACCTGCAGGTTGCCAGCCCAGCTGGTAGGGGCATCCTCACTGAGCTCTGAGGGAAGGTCAGTTGAGCAAGAGCCAGCCGAACTCTGCTTAACCATCTGGAAGAAGATGGGTGAAAACCAGCTGGTTGCCACGAAATAGCTCTTGCACCCGCAGCACTGATCTCACAAACTTGGCCAGGATTTCTGTTCTTTTTGGTTCTTTCCATCTTCTTGTTAACTGAAGATAAGAGCTTCATACCCTTTGCAAACCAAGTTCAATTTGCACTGCAATCCTCAGATCTCAGCTTTCTGGGCAGCTAGAATTACAGGTGTGAGCCATCAATGTCCTGCAAAGCCTCTCCTCTTTAGAAGTTCACTCTCAGGTATTTGTTTCACGAATGGAAACTTGATTTCCAACATCTACCATTGCAAAAGCATGTGTTAACTAATAAAAAAATTTATCAGGCACCGAAAACCTCTCACCTATTCTGTCTAACAAATCTAACTAAAAGTAGTGATTTCCTGTCAGATATTTACATTGTCATAATTCTTGGGCATGTATGCCAGGACTGAGACTTAAACTCAGGGCCTTGCATTGTCCCTGAAGTTTTTGCTCAAGACTAGTACACTAGTGGTTAATTGGAAATAAGGGTCTCATGGAATTTCATGCATAGACTGGCTTTGAACCTCGATCTTCAGATCTCGATCTCCTGAGTAGCTAGGATCACAAACATGAGCCACCAGTGTCAGGCAATTTGATTTCTCTATTTCAAATAAATGAGAGTAGCTGCTTTCTTGGGGTTAATAATTTATCAGTAATATTTTACAATCTTTTTGTACAAACTAGGACTACAATTAATTCTCAATGTGAAAACACAACAGTTGTTGATTCCAGTGACTCACAACTATAATCCTTGCTACTCCGGAGGCTGAGGATAGTGGTTCAAAGCCTACCTCAGCAGAAAAGTCCATGAGACTCACATCTCCAATTAACCAGAAGAAAAGCTAGGGGTGAAAATGTAACTCAATTAGTAGTGAACTAATGTTGAGTGAAAAAAGACAAACAAGTGCCTTAGGTCCTCAATTGGTGCCACATTAAGGAAAGAGTAGGAGGAGGGAAAGAATCAGGAGGAAAGAGAAGAAGACGGTGAGAGAGAGGGAAAGGGGGAGAGAGATAAGGAGAAGGAGAGGGGAGAGATACAATTACTGAAATTCAAAGTCTTCTTTTCAGTTTCTCTTAGTCTGCTGCCAACCTGCACTAGCCATCTGGCTGCTTTACCTGAGTCTCCCTTCGGGAAGAACTATGTGAGAAAGAGAGTAAGAGGCCTGGGAGGTAGCTGAATCATGCCCAGAGAAGCAATCCAGCTCATTCTTGTGGACTTTGGACACGATCTTTACATTCGAATTTGACATCTTCCTACCTTAACCCAAAATATCACTCACACTATCTGCCCATATGCGTAAAGTTTCTCACTTGCCATTTACAAAATAACTGGAGCCTACCAGTAAATTTTGATCTTATCTTTATAAAGACATTACTGTAAGTTGCCAAATGTAAAAGTCTTACATCTATTTAAACCATCAAACTACAGCTGCTAAGGAAATGTACTTAACATGTAAAACACAGGAGGCCTGAGGTGTTATAAGCTGTAAGCATACTATTACACATTCTAAAGCAGCATATGAAGGCAAGGACAGTTTTATTAAAGAATTTCTATATTAGGGGAAGCATTCACTGAAATCTAGCTGTTATTTTTACAGCACATCATTAGCCAAAGATGAGTTAGTGATAACCAAGAATCATTTATGAGAAGTAAGTGTGTGTGTGTGTGTGTGTGTGTGTGTGTGTGTGTGTGTGTGTGTGTTTCTTCCTGGGAATCAAAGTCCTGGCCTTGTCCTTGTTTACCTTAGGGCTTCACCTACATTTCTATTCATGACATTTTTGGGGGGAGGGGTAGCAGTGCTGGCACTTGAGCTCAAGGCCTTTTTATTCACCTAACATGTCCATTTTTCCATGATTGCCTGAGTCAAGGATTAAAGCAGTTTTAGAATTTCAGATGTGAATTTTGTTTTTCAACTTGAAAGAGAAGCAGTAAAGGCTGGACTGTGGTTTGGAAAGAAATTGATAAGTCTTCCCCAATCCAATGTAAGTTCTGTAGTTAAGCACCCCCTGAAATTTTCATTTGATTTCAATGGAACTAATTGTACTCTGTCATGCTATCTGTGGCTGGTGGCTATTGTGTAAATGAATACAGATTGTACCACTTTCCCTATCTACCAGGGTAGCCTTCGTTCTCTCTTATGCATTTGCAAAATGTCCTCAACAAATGAATGGATAGAAAGATGGATGATGGATGGAGAAATGGATAATGAATGATTGTCTGTATGGGAGGATGGAGAGCTGAATGGACGGATGGGTGGTTATGAGGTATGAATGGATCAATAGGTCAATGCGTGAATGAACAGCCTCAAATGTGCTTAACAAGGTTGCTAGTGCTGAAATTAGTATGCAATTTCTTTTCTTTTCTTTTCTGATATTTAGTTCAATTTTTGGTAGGGCCTCTGTGTGCTAGGGAGTCTTTACCACACAGCTGTGCCCTCAGCCCAAAGCACTGCTTCCTGTCATCAAATTCCTTTGTATAATATCTTGTTGCATGGAGCAATTTGAGCATTCTTGGTGGGTGCTGAACAGCAGACATTATTCTTGGCTTGGAAATACCTACCCATTTCTTTCCAAATCCTTTCAGTCCTTACTGATCCTACTTTCAAATGGAAAAGCGAAATTCACATCTATGATCCCCAAACCAACTGAATTCCTGACTGAAGGGAGCAGGAAAAAAAATGGACATATCACGTGAGGCAATATGACTTTTTTATTAAAAAATAATTTTATTTAACAGGAATTAAACAATGTACAGAAAGAAAAGGTGCTGGTATCAAGATCTGTTTGTGTTCCTTCCCACGGCTTTCTGGTCTTCTTCAGCCACCGTGAGGCGCTTCTGAGCCCCTTCATCAGCCTCCTTGTCTGAGCGCTCCAGGACATGGCGAGACTGAGCCTTGTCCCACTGACGCATTTGCTCCGCAAAGGCATCGCGTCCCGAAGGCGCTCTCGTTCTCTCCACCCGTCCTCTGATTCTGCTTTCGGTGTCCGTTCTTCATGCTCCCCTGTCTTCCTTTTCCTTTTTTTAGAAATGTCTTCCTCTTCTTCCTCCTCCTCATCACAGTGCTTCTTCCTGGGATGTTTCCGTTTTTTACGCTTTTTCTGGAGGCTGCTCTTACTCAGAATCCCACTTTCCTCACTGCTCTCTTCACTCTCTTCCAACAACTTGTAAGATCTGTTCTTCTCTAGCAGGGCTCGAGCCTCTCGCTCTGCGACCCTAGCTGGCTTTTCTACCACCGGCTTCCCTGGTACCTTGTGCCACAGCTGGATGGCGAAGTCCCGCGCGGGCGCGCTCAGGTCCAGTGCATCTTCCAGGTGCTGCAGGAACTCCTCGGCCTAGGCCTAGCGCTGCATCTTGGCCATGAGGAACCCCTGGAGGTGCCGCTGGCTCAGCCCCAGCACCAAGTGCAGCACCTCCTGCAACCTGTGCTCTGGCTCAGTCGGCTCCTCCATGGCCACTCAAGCTCTTGGCTCCCAGCCGCGCAGCCCGCAGAGCCGAGGCTGAAGCTCCAAGCTTTGGCTCTGCAGCCAAGCTGCCTCACAGGTGGGATTTAAACCCTCTCACTAACCGAACCGTCTTCCGGCACCGCCCGAGTCCAGACAGGATTTCAGAGTTATATTCTGATCCTGGATTAATTCCACCCTAAACGGGGTGGGAGCCTGGGGGTAGACTAAGGATTATGCAAATTGTCAGCGGTTTACTGTTTAGCTTTAGTTTGGTAGGGGATGCAGAGTACCTGGCTTCTTGGTGATTAAGAGTCCATCATTATGGTACCAAGTGAATAAGAAAAAATAGAGAAAGCTATTCCCTTACTGGCATGCTATCCAAGGTATTAGATTACTATGTTGGGTGTAAATCCTGAATTTGTTACTTTACTAATTTTTTGATATATCTAATTGTCCAAACTTCTAATTTCCCAGGAAAATAGAAGTAATGATAGCACTTGAATTATGAGGACTAAATGAATTTACTATTGAAGAGCTTCTAGGCAGTGCGATTTATTATGATTGGGCTCCATAAATGTTACTATTTTTAGAATTATCATGAATAACTCTCTAAAGTAGCTACCGAAGTATACTAATAACTTTGCTCTTCTATGATATTGAAAAGTCTATTTTCCTTTTTAAAATTTGTGTGTGCATGTGTGCATATGTATGTATGTGTGTGTGAGAGAGAGAGAGAGAGCAAAAGAGAGAGAGAGAGAGAGGGAGAGAGAGAAAAAGAGAGAGAGAGAGAGAGAGGGAGACAGAGAGAGAGACAGGGAGGGAGAGAGAGGGGGAGAGCCCATACATGCGGGAATGTACCTGGGTATGTGCCCATTATGTGCTTGAACTCAGGGCCAGGGCACTGTCATGAGCTTTTTGGCTCTAGTGTAGTGTTCTACCACTTAATCCACTTCTTACTTTTTTGGGGACGTGATTAACTGGACATCTGAATCACATACATTCCTGACCAGGCAGTCTTTGAACTGGGATCCTCAAATCTTAGCCTTCTGAGTAGCTAGGATTACAGGCATGAGGCATTATCTCCCAGTTGAAACATCTTTGGAAAATCTTTTGTGCATTACATTTAATTAGTACATTATATTTAATTAGTGGTTTCAATCGAACATGTCACTTTCTGAGTGCAATGCATGTTGATCCATGCCACGCCTTCAATCATTTTTCCCAATTTCTCCCAATCTTTTCCATTTCTCAAGTTACCTAGGTCCATTTTGATATAAAATTCCTCACTCTTCCTCTCTCTCTGGATCAATCTGATGTAGGGCATCTGAGCTGTTTCCTTAACATGGTTGTATAGTAATTAGTGCATCAATGAACATGGAGGTATATATATATATATATATATGTATATATATATGTATATATATATATATATCTTTATTGTATACTGACTTTCAGTCTTTTGGATAAATTCCCAAGAGGGTTACTGCTGGAACATAAGTAGTTCTAAATACCTATCTTACCTGAAAACTCTTTTTAAAATTTAAAGAGCTTGTAACATAGTGTATTGGAAATAAATTATTTTCACTATAGACTATTAGAGGTAGAATGATGTAAATTATATGCATATTTTTCTAGCAGTACTTTTTTATTTTTCTACTGGTCATGGGGTTTGAACTCTGGGCCTGGGCACAATCCCTTTGCTCTTCAGCTCAAGGCTATTGCCCTGGCCCTTGAACCAGGGGCCACTTCCGGTTTTCGTAGTGGTTAATTGGAGATAACAGTCTCATGGTATTTAGTACCCTGGCTGGCTTTGAACCCAGATCCTCAGATCTCATCCTCTTGTGTAGCTAGGATTACAGGAGTGAGCCACCACTCCTGGCTTTTTTGTAGCAATTCTGAAAAATGGATACACAGGGAAGAAAGAAAATGAGTTGAGAGAAGAAGGCCAGTAGTTGTGGAGACATACAATTGGTAAATTCATAAACTAGCCAATTCAAGATTATGATGTATGTACATATGTATACATGCATTGATGAGTTCATAGAAACATACACACTCTGAAGACAGGTTACTATTACCAATATATAATTTATTTAATAAACATACAGAAAATTTAAACAGTGATGGGTATAAAGATAGTGTGTTTGTCACTGAAAGACTTCTTCAAAGAATATATCTACAGCAAAGTCTGGACGATATATGTTCCATGTCTTTTCTTTATGTGGATTGTCCAGGTCAGCTCGTGTTAAATAAAGTCTAAGGACAGGAAAAAAAGTCATTACATTTTCTTTTAGGGCTTACAGTATGTGATTGTAGTTCTTAATGTACTATGTTATTTCTCTTCTCGTTTTTTTGCCCTTATGGTTTTTCTCATGTTGTTACTGTGTGTGACTTGCTACCTGGTATATTGTATACACATTTATTTGTTTATTTGAAACAGGGAAGGGATGGGGGGAAAAGAGAGGACTGGGAGGTGGAGGAGGGGACAAAAGCATGAGAAGGGGTACAATTATATGAGAAGTAATGCACCTACTACCTGACGAATATAACTATAATCCATCTTTACATTCTCCCGACATTAAAAAAAGAACAATAAAACCAAAACAGAATAGTCATCCAATAGCACACCCTTGTTTACAAAGAGACTTGCTGGCTGCAACCAGGATTTAAGTCCTACTTGTCTTCACTACTTAGCCCATTCTGCCTCTTTGGAATGACATAAAAGACCTTAATCTTCAGAAACAAATTGATCAGTCACAACATGCCTGTTAGAGAATTACTGACACCCACATTGAGCATATTATCTAAGTGTTTTGTAAAACTTTTTAAATTTCATTTGTCAGGTAGTAGGAGGTGCAGGTCTTCTCACACATTAATACACCTTCTCATGTGTTTCTCCCTGTTTCCCTCCACCCACCCCCTTCCAATCATGTTGTTTCACCCCTTTCCCTACTTCAAATAAACAAACAAACATATATTCTAAGTGTTCATAATTAACAAAAGTTACCAAGGGGCTGGGAGTTTGGCCTAGTGTAAGAGTGTTTGCCTAGCATGCATGAAGACCCAGGATCAATGACTCAGTACCACATACATAGGAAAAGCTGACAGTGGTGCTGTGGATCAAGTGGTAGGACTCTAGCCTTGAGAAGGCCAAAGAACAGTGCAGAAGCCATGAGTTCAAGCCCCAGGACTGTCACAATAATTACCAAGACATAATTGGGTGTATAATGAAACCTCGTAATTAAATAGTGTTCTGGGTTTTTTTTTGTATTTGTCTTTGTTTACATTAATGTCAGTAGTGGGGTTTCTACTCACGACCTTGAGTTCTCAATAAACTTTCTCTGCTCAAGCTGACCCTCTCTTACTTGAGCTCCAGTTGCATTTCTGATTTTTCAAGGACTCATTGGAGATAAGTGTGACATAGACATGCCTGCCCAGGCTAGCTTCAAACTGTTCCTCAGATCTCAGCCTCCTGTGTAGCTAGAATGACAGGTCACTGAGCCACCAGTGCCCAGCTATATCGCCCTGAATCGGTGAAATGATGTTTTTGTCTAAGCCACAATCTCATCAGTGTAAAAAAGATTTATCAAGGGCCGGGAGTTTGGCCTAGTGGTTAAAGTGCTTGCCTAGCATGTATGAAGACCCGGGTTCGATTCCTCGGTACCACATACATAGAAAAAAGCCGGAATTGGGCCGGGAGTTTGGCCTAGTGGTTAAAGTGCTTGCCTAGCATGCATGAAGACCCAGGTGCGATTCCTTGGTACCACATACGTACAAAAAAGCCAGAAATGGTGCTGAGGCTCAAGTGGTAGAGCTCTAGCCTTGAGAAAGTCCAAGGACAGTGCTCAGGCCCCGAGCTCAAGCCCAGGACTGGCAAAAAAAAAAAAAAGAAAAAAGCCGGAAGTGGTGCTGAGGCTCAAGTGGTAGAACTCTAGCCTTGAGAAAGTCCAAGGACAGTGCTCAGGCCCTGAGCTCAAGCCCAGGACTGGCAAAAAAAAGATTTATCAAGCAAGGAAAAAATGATACCAATTTTCCAGAAATGACTACAAAAAGGAGGATCCAATGTTCTTATAATCTCCAATGAGATGATGGTGCTGGAAAGGACAAAGCTATCCTTTAGCAAGAACCAGTTTGACAAGAAGCAACAAGTAAACACCCTGCCTTTGTCGAGGACTTTGCTCAAGAGACAGCTGGACACGTAGGAAAATTGATAGAATTTTTCCTTTAAATGTAGAGTTTACTCTTTCCAAAATCAAATTGTATGTGTTACAAATCTGTAGAAATGAGGCTTTCTTGCTGCTGTCTTAATAGATTTGAGGTATTATCAGGCCCAGTTCAGATTTCAAGAGAAGTCTGGCACTGGATGTAACCAATACTATCCAGCACCTCTTCTGGCTTTTTCTATGTATGTGGTACCGAGGAATCAAACCTGGGTCTTTGTGCATGTTAGACAAGCACTCTACCACTAGGACAAACTCATGGCCCAAGGTCTTCATTCTCCTCCCCGCCCCCCCCCCTCTCTCTCTCTCTCCCTCTTGGTGGGTCATGGGGCCTGAGTGTTGTCCCTGAGCTCTACAACCCAAGAATAACACCCTACCCTTAACCCAACCCCTATTTCCCTTTTCTAGAGGTTAATTGGAGATAAGAGTCTCAGGTCCTTTAGTGCCCAGGGTGGCTTTGAGCCTTAATCTTTTGATCAGGCTCTTGAGTAGCTAGGATAATAGGCCTGAGCCACCTCCCCCAGCTCCAAGGTCTTCATATCTATCCTCACAGTTTTATGAGGACATGGCAACAGTCATTTCTGCCTTGATGTGAATGATCTAGAAAGTGTTTTTCTTTTTACCACCACAGGTCAATACTCCTGAAAACTGAGTCTTTGTAGGTTCAGGAATGAGTTTCTAGATAAAGTAGTAGGTTCTTAGCAATAATACATCATTCAGTTATGAGGAAACCTTTTCAAAGGGGAGGTTAACCAAACAATGCTTTTGAAATTGTTAATACTTCTCAGGCCTTAAAACTTCTGTCCTACATGGAAATGTGCTTACAGCAGAAGAAAGCCAGCTAAAGCCTCCCTAGACTAATCCCACAATCATGACCCAATAAAGTGACATCCACTTAGACCTTTCTATATTCCAGGAACTGGGTAGATGTACACTTCCTGAGAGAACTTGATCATTATTATGATCTGGGTAATTGCCTCTTCACTGACACATTGCCTTATGGTAGGGGATAGGAAATGTTTGCTTAAGCAATTCTTTATTTTTGTAGAAAATGAGCTTAGTAGAGTAGGCAAAGGAATTGCCAATCTGTCTTACAATCTGTCCTTACCTGTTTTTCTCTATGAGAGATGTATGGAACCACATGAAGAATGCGCAGTCATCATAATAGTTTGGAAGCTTCTAAAAACACATGATTAAAGAAAGAGGTGATTTGTATAATAAAATGGATACCAAAAACTAATAATTGCATTGGGGTTGACGTTCCTTCCTTCTGCCTTTTTGTGTACATCAATTGCAACATCCTATCTATTACAATGTACTCAGAGGCTTGAAGAGAATACTTTTTCATTAAAAATATAAAGGATCAAAATTACTACAATGAAATAGAAAACAAGTGTTCAGTTGGATTTCATTAAAAGACATAATCAGGGTGAAAAAATATAGCACCAAAATAGAGGGAAACATAGGCATATTTTGTATCTGGATGGGATCTTGTATTCACAATATTTTTAATTCAAAAACTAATGTCTGAAAAACAAAAGCAGATGCAACAAACACCAAGGGTTTGAGCATATACTTCAGTTAGTCAGAGAGTATACCCCAAAGGTGGCAAGCAAATTCAGAGCAGAGCTGGACTTCTACTGTCTCACCCACTAGGATCACCAACAAAATTCAGCAAAACCACAGACCACTGGAGTCCTCAGACCTTGCTGACACAAATGCCAAATGGGAAAGCAATGGTAGAAAAGCGTCTGTGGGTTTCTCAATAAGTTAAACATAGAATGACCATTTGGCACCAATTCAACTTCAGGGATGTTTTTATATGATTAATATAGACAATGATCTCTCAATCTGATTAGAACACCACTAAAGAATCAACTAAAGACCTATGTTTAGACACACACACACACACACACACACACACACACACACACACACACACACACACACCAAACATACTGTGGTGAATTCTTCATCCTTTCTGTTTGCTCTGCTTTCATTTTGACTCTGTTAGGCTGGAATACCAGAAGCAGGGCACAGCCACCCCCAACAGTTTCCAGTCTCTGCTACCTCTCAGTTCCTCAGTGGGAATGAGCTAGACACTTGTCTCATGCACCCATTTTCTAGTGATCACCTGTCTATGTGAAAGCAGATACAATGCACTTGACCTAGTGACTCCATACTACCAGGGACCTCTGAAGATATGTCATAGTGACTACTTGTGTTACAGCACCTTGGACCACATTGAAACCTCCCATGGAAAACCTGCTAAGGTCACACCTGGCCCCCAAGAGAATGTTATTTGCTTCTAAGTTTGCCTTGTGTCCCTCTACTGGTCAGGTATCAGTTTCCCCTGGATGGCTCCCCTCCATCCACTGGCCCTGCAAGATGTGCTGCCTTTCCCTTCTCTGTCATACACTGCTTCTCTTATTCACTGTGTTGTGTTTTCATGCTTTGTTGGTGACTTATGTAATAAGCATATACAACCTGCTCTATTCAGGGTTTTCCTAGAGTGATTAATTTGGTAGAAAGTCAGACAGCAGATATAGGTCATCTGTCAGTACAAACAAGCTTCCTGTGAGGAGCATCCATGGTCACCAGTGGGCCAATTAGACATGAAGCCACTCCCCACCAGGGTAAACAATCATCCTGTGAAAGACACACTGTACAGCATCCACAGCCATTTCACCTGGAGCTCCATCACAACAAAGCTGGAATGTATGGTCCTGTCCAGAGACAGAGTCCTTGAGAGTCAGCCCAAAGTCCTAGTACTCACATCTATTTCCATAACTGACAGCTAGTTTGAATAATTAGGCATCAATATTGGTGATGGCTAGCTACACAAGAAGCTGAGATCTGGAGGATCAAAGTCAGCCATGGCAAAAAGTAAAGTATTGTTTCCACGTTAACCAGCAAACAAACAGGCTGGAGGCATGACTCGAATGATAGATGTTTAGCCAAGCAAGTAAACCAAGCAAAAATCCAAACCAAAGTATGGCCAAAAACAAAACAAACCAGTAATCAATAATTTCCTCATTTTTCACAAGCATGCCATCCCATCTTAACCCTTAATAATCACAAAACTAGCTCTCATCAAGACCCCCTGCACCAGGGAAAAAAACCACAGTGTTTGTTTAGAGACACTAGCTAAGCAAGAATTCACAGTGGTTCTGTTATCCAAGGGGAAACATTGAAATGGAGAGACTTCCCAGGTGGTCACTTGCTTCAACATTCACATTCACATCTCAGAACCTAAGACTGCTCAGCAGTGAGCAAGCAGGTAATGAAGGAGGGCATACAGAACACATGGAAGTTCTTACTGAGAGTAGGAATAGATGATTTCATAGAAAATCATTATAGTCATATATGACACTCAGACATGACATGTACGGCTGATCCATTAAAATTACACAGTCATACTAATGATAGCAAGTCAATAGATAATTATGGACAGGAAAGTAAAATCTCCCTCACATTTGGTAGACACACTGATCACGACGTGTTTAAAAGATAGACAACATAACTGTAATTACTTTTATGGAAAGCCAACAATGTCGGGTTCTTTTTAGCATCTTTGCTTTCATACTTTTCTCATTTGATAAGTAACAGATATCAAGTGCTTACAATTCAGAAGAAAGTGATCAGAAATATTTTAAATATATACAAGAAATCCTGATGACTTTGTTTTGTGTTTTCCTCCCCTTCCCGAGACATGCATTTTTATCTGTCCTTTGTATTTTAGGGAACTGCAGCAAAGGAAATTTCAAACCCAGACCAAACAAAAGAGCATACAATCATGCAGGATACTTGAGGACTCACCGAAGAAGAAAATTTTACTTTTATATCATCACATAAGTCCGGACAGTTGGGCACCAAAAAGATTGCTCTATTGGTATCAATATCATGGACAACCTGTTAATGAACACATGGCATTAGGAACTCAAAGTGTTGCCAGCAATTAGTATTCTTTTTCACTCATGAAATCATCCTTAATTCATTATATACTCATAATTTCATAGCTCAGTAATTTCATATAGAAAATAGCAGTATTTTTTTTTCTGAAGTGGTAAAGGTACTGGGCTCCAAATGTTTGATAGCTATCTTAAGACTACACTTGAGAAGCAAAGTATTCATTTTTGACAAGTGTCTTTTTGTTTATTGTAATGTATAGAGGGATTACAGTTATATTCACCAGATAGTAGGTGTCTTACTTCTCACACATTGATACCACCTCTCATGGTTTTGTCCCCATTTTCCTCCCCCAACACCTCTCCCAATCATATTGTTTCCCCACTTCTCTTTCCTATTTTAAATAATCAAATAAACATACATACAATATACCAGGTCACAAAGTCAGATACAGTAACAATATGAGATTAACCAGAAGGAAACTAAACAGAAGAGGAATAACGGAGTGCATTAAGAGCCACAATCACACAAGATAAAGCTCTTGTTTCAATATCCTAGAGATCCTTTCATTTAGTCTCATCCTATATGACCAGGAGTTTCTAATGTAATACACATGACTGTTCTATGTGAATCATCCGATCTTTATATTCTTTTAAGGATGCACTTTAACTTCAGTCTGAAACAGTATATTGATGTTCAAGAAGCAATGAATAATTGACCCCACTTTCATGACAAATATTATGTTGCTGATGAGGTCAATGAGCCATTCCAGTGAATGGAATGACCACAAACAGGTCAAGTTTGGGGATTAACAACTATGAAATCATCCCATGTATTACTCTGATATTCATATACCATCATAGAATAAGAAGAAAGCTATGCTAGGCTTCAAGAAACATACCCACAGAAGATCTCACATGATTTTCAAGTTTTCAGGAAGTTTTCTACATACAGAACAATATGAAAATAATATATTGTTTTCAAGCTTTATAAGGAAGTGTGCAAGTGTGTCCTATGGGAGGGCAGTATACAGCAGAAAGTTTGAATAACAAAGCATATTCTAGAAAGTAGAATTTCAGTTGGTCATTGGAGGATTTTAATAAAGGAGGAATAATATAGGCCTGAGAAGAGAAACCAGCAAAAATATCACTGAAACTGAGAATTTTATTCCATGTGCCAAACAGATGAGTCAGTCTTCTCTAATGGGAATTTGTAGGTCCAGATATTGATGGAAATAGCTTGGCTACACTAGGGTTGTTACGGATTCAGAGCTTAAAATCCAGGAAAATAAGAATAAATGTGGGCTAAGAATTGATGGGATCAGTGTCCCATGTGACAAAGTGGTTTGAAAATGGTCACTTTTTACACTGATTTGATAACTCATAGATTAGAGATTAAATTCAAATATATTACCTAAACCTCACAACACACTACACTTGTGTGCATGTACAGAAGTTACAACAGGAACCTGGGAATCATTCTGAAAGCTTCCTTTGGGATTAAAAAGGAAATTAGCCAATTTCTCCTGGAAAAGGTGCACAGTCTTGAGAATTTCTTGAACATTTCAGAAATGGCTGTGGGTAAAGAGGCATCTCCTCAGTCCATATGCTGTCTCTACTGCTCTCAAGATGACATCCAACAAAACGTCTCAATGACAGTCACTGAGCCCATTGCTGAGTGGACAGATTCTGCATCACTCTTTGAACCTATGACTTTCCACTTCCACAAGTGCCAAGGTGACCTTCAAGAACACTGCATTTGAGAATGAGAGCTTTGTAATAAATGATCAAAATGATCAAAAGGAAGATCATATGGCAAATACTGACATGATGTATGCATTTAAAGCCTCGAGTAATTCCTGGGGACATTCTTAGCATTTGTGGGCACAAGTGAATTCGAAGCAGCACTAAACTGAAGCACAGTTTGACAATATCTTTCAGAAACTGTTTGGAACAAGGCTCTGCTTTGCATCTGAACTAAGCAATGCCAACTGGAATGGTGACAGAGGGCAAGAGCTGTCTCTTTTTGGTGAATGTTACTTTGGGGAAGACCATCATGCCACTTGACTGGGAGCTTTGACACAAACATGAGAATTCTCATTCATGAGCTTTGGCTCACCGTGCAGGTTTGGCGAGTACAAGTAAATACAGTCTTGTGCTGCATTATTATTTCAATTTTCAGGTCTGCTCCATTACCTTCTCCTACTCCTGCATAAAAGTGAAAAAGAAAACGTGTATGTTTGTTAGAGTACAGAGCAAAATGTCTTGCCAGTTAACTCAATGGAGAATAAAGAGAGAAAATATTGGCCTACTAAGGTTGTGGGTTTAGTTAATCATTTGATCTTGCATAGAATTTGTCCTTTACAAATGGTTTCTGCCTCTTAAAGCAGTTCACAATATTGCAAAGAAAGACAAAAATCATTATATCTTAATCTTCTACAAGATAAATTCTTACTACATCACCATTCCAGGAAAAAAAAAACATTGGGAGCTTCCAGAATTTCTTGCTTATGAAATGCTACCTTTAGAGTTCTATAATAATAATCTAAATTTAATTTTCTCTAAGTCAAATTTATAAATCAATATCAAGGATAATATTGGTCAGGTATACCCAAACATTAGAGAGAAATAGTTCTATGCCATTTTAACTTATACTTTTAGTATCTTAGGTGGTTACACAAGTGGGTTTATATTAACCAATCAGTTTATAAGTACAATATATCTTGATGGATATATCAACCCCTATCCTATCTTCTCCATTTCCCTAGGTTCATAGGATATATGTTGTTAAATATTATGGCTGCATTCCCCTATTCTCTCCACATTAATCTAAATTCCTCCTCTATATAGACATAAAAACCTATGACTCTATAGACATAGTTTTATTTCATAAATTAATGTGTTTCTATGACATACAAACCTTAGCTTCATTGTGATTAAGTTCTAAATACTAAGTCCCAGTGATTGTAAATAGAGATTGCCTCCTTGAACACTTGTATGTTAAACTTGTCATTTAAAAGATGATGTAAAAATCAACGTTAATAAATTCTTTTTTTAAAAAAAGAAAAGGTTAAAAAAAAACTAATGGGTTGTCAGCCTGACAAAATGAGTGTGCTCAGGAAAACAACCAGGGAATCATTGGGAGAATTCACCGAAGTCAGGCCTTAGGTTTAGCTTCTTTAACCAGTTTGTGCAGAAATTTGCTGGCAACCCAGCAGGAGGTGTGACATTCCATTGGAGTTACTGAGAGATGAAACTGCTGCCACATATTCTGTTCTGCCTGATTCTACCACCACCCCACAGCCGTTTCCTGAGAGGACTGGAACCAAAAACTCTTGGTGATGGGACATTCTGTGCTAAACTCAAAGTCCCCTAGTTGGTTCCAGCCATAATGGTGACTCTGGATGGGTGAATTTTCCATCCAGTGCTGAACAGCCTAGATGAGGGAGATACTAAATGGGTATGAGGACTATGGGGCCCCAGAGGAACCGTAATCCCCACTCGAGGGATATGCATCTACCGTTGACCGGTGTAGAGCATTTGCATGAGGTGCAGCTAAGACTGCGAGGAGACAACCTAAACAGCCCTCAGTCTCGGGGTCTCCTGAGGGACACGCCCAATAGCATGGAAGTTGGCATCTATGAAAACCATTCCCCCGCAAAAAGATGCTTGGCCTCAGCAGAAAGACAGATACATGAGCCAGTGGGTCTTGCTTCTTCCTCAACATTGCCTCCATTCTAGGAATCAGGGCCTCTGTCCCCCCTCTCAGGTTAACGCCTACCATAATTCAGATATTGCCTAAATCCTTGCCCCTCACTTATTTCAAGATGACGGGAGGAGATCGGGGACATTCTCCCCCTCCCTGAATTCTTACTGTAAGAATGTGCTTGCATCTTGTAAGTAGGTCACTAAGCAACACATGCCTGCTTGCGTTGATATGCAAACATCCTACTACCTGGCCTCTACCCCAAGCAAACATCCTACTACCGGACCCCCTCCCCCGAGCAGTTCCTATACCCCAATCTCTCTCCTGAAGAGGCATATAAACCCTTGTGTGAAAAATAAATTGGCAGCTTGATCAGGATGCTTGTCTTGCTGCCTTCTTCATGTCTCCTGTCCCTTTCATTCCTCCCTCTAGGTTCTTGGCCCTAGTTGATGTCCCGCTGGATGGGACACCCTTTCACTTTGGAATATTTATAATTAATTGGGGATAAGTGTTTTCTATCTGGGTTGGCTTCAAACCACAATCCTCAGTTCTCAGCCTCCTAAGTAGCTAGGATAACCAACGTGACCCCAGGGTGTGTGACCTTTTCCTCAGTTCAAATGGCCCCTCTTCCTTCAGCCTTTCCTCCAAGATCTGGTTTCAGAGTCCACAATGAAGCTTTTCCTTTCAACCTTGCCTATTTCACATTAACATGAAGCATGTCTGATTGGGTTTTCATCTTGCCTTGTTTTGGTGTCTCTTAATTTCATGGATCAAACACTGTCATCAGAAAGATTTCTGATGGAAACATGGCTTTTGCTGCACTCTCCTCTCCCTTGTTCCAGTTGTCCAACTGCTTTCTACTGATATCCTCTAGCAATAAGCCACTGAAATGCACAAGTACAATGTGCTAAGCCTTTATTTTCCTCACATTTAAACAATTTACATCACACAAAGGAATTTCATCCTTGAAAAATACAGACAAAGCTGGGCTCAGTGGCTTCCATAGTAACCATAGCTCCTTAGTGTCTGAGATCTGAGGATCAAGGTTCAAAGCCAGCCTGGGCACAAAAGGACCCGAGACTCTTATCTCCATCTAACCTCCAGAAAACAGGAAGTGGGGCTTGGCTCAAGGGTACTGCAGAGCTTAGGGACAACACCCAGGAACAGGGGTAGGGTCGTAGCCTTGAGCTGAAGAGTTCAGGTACAACTCACAGGTTGGGCTGGAAACCCATGATCCTCCCATGCACCCACCGACAAAATGCAGACAAAATGAAGTGAAAATTCTCTGTCTCACCTTCTTCTACATGTTTAGGTTTCTAGCTCTAAATAAATAACCTCTTTCACTATTTTTCTAGGCCAGCCTGGGTAAAGAGAGACTTCATCTAGGAAAAGAGTAGAGCGGCCCAAGCCTGTAGTCCCAGTTGTGGGAAGACTGAGATGGAGAACCCAGGGGAAAACTTTGGAGAACTGGGTGGTCTGTGCCAGTCTTTCCAGCAATATTGGGAAGTCTAAACTAGACAGTCTGATTTCTTGGAAACAGCACCAACTTGGCAGTTGCTAGAGGAGTCTAGTAGAAGAACAAGTTCTCCAAACCTGTTCTATGTCCATGGAGATTCAGGTGTGAGTGTCAAACAAGGGCAGTCAGGGGAATCCAAGTGCTGCCCTCTAGGAACCTTGTCTGTACTACCTAAACCTGGCCTGCAACAGAGTCTAACTTTTGTATTTGCAAGTAGCAGAGTTTGAAGTCTGGGTCTTGAACCTGCTCAGCTTGTCTAGCTGACACTCTATCACTTGAGGCATGCCCCCATTTTGCTTTTTTTGGTTGCAATTGGAGACTCAGAGTGGCTTGGGATGGCTTCAAACTGTGGTCCTCCACATGTCAGCCTTCTCAGTAAGGAGGCTTTTAGGTAAAGAGCCTTGAGAACCCCTGCATTGTAGTTGGTTTTTTAAAATCTAAGCACTTATTTGTCTTTTCTGCTCACAACCCAGCTGAATGCTAGCATATGACCTGGCCAAAGGTGGCAACAAATAAAATAAGGCATCCTGATGGAGAAGATAGTGAGGAGATGCTTAGAGGAGGAGGAAAGAGAGAAAAGACTATAGTTCTGAGAAGAAAGGGCCGCTGGAAGGACTGGCCAAGAAAATGAGGCAGGGCCAGCAATGCTGAGATGAACCATGAAGGAGAAATGAGTCTGAGAAAGAAGGACTCTACTGGGTTCTTTAATCTTCTCTTCTCCTATGAAAAAAATCTATCCTAGGTTGAGACAAGAACATCGAGAACAGAACGCAAGGGGTAGAACCTCCCCTCAAGTGGAAATGGGTAAGGGATAAGAGAGGCATCTAAGGAGAGCTGACATGGCAGCTCAAGAGGGAGAAGGTCACATGCATTGACCCTTAGCTGTGATGTAGGATCATTTGCATAACATAAGCAAAACCCTCCCAAATAGTGGATCGCACATCCTCTTGTCTTCTCCTTCCTTTCCAAAGCACTTACCTTGGATGGAGTAAATCACAAACTTCACAATTTTAAGAGGTTTTTTCACTGGCATTTCCCAGTTCAACACATTCTTCAAGATGTCAAAGTAGCGGACATAGCGACTCTGTAAAGCAACAAAAGCCTCCACTTTAGTGGGAATGCCAGATGTAAAGTCAGTATCCTAATCTCCTTCTCTTTTTCAGCTTGTGAACAGCAGTAAGAAAGGAAGACAACATTTAGAATGAGCCCTTACATTATCAACATTCTTATGTATTTTCCTCATTGTGGAAAAAGAGCCCAGCTGAGACTTGCAGACAGTAACATGGAAAGAACAAGCCCTTGCTTCTAGGCTTGCTTATGACCATGAGAACAGTGAAGGTGCTGAAACAGCGATGACAAAATCTGTTGTCATGCACTAGAGAAAGGACTATTGTTTGGGAGATAGTTCCTCATTAGGAGGAATGACATCTCCACATAGCTGCACTACATGATTCTGTACCATTAGTGAGGGGTCCTCTACAGAGAAGAGATTCTTTATCTGCCTTTTTCTCCAATATGTTTTTTTTTTTTTTGGTAAGGGAACCTTTCAATACTCTTTGGCTCCTAGCAAGTTGCTCAAACAGGATTTCTTAGAATTCAATTTGAGAAACTCCAGATGTCTGATGATGAACCAACTGAGAAGAGTTCAGAAAGTGAACTGCCACATTTCCAATTAGCAAAAGCACTTGTACTGCATGCGAGTGGCTGATGTCTGTAATCCAAGCTACTCAGGAGGCAGAAACTGAGAGGACTGAAGAATAATGCCAGCCAGGGCTGAAAACTTTGAGATAATCCATCTCTATATACTTAGCCAGAAGTTGAGCTAGAGATCTAGCTCACCTGGTAAAGTGCCACTTGTGAAGAGTTCAAGCCTACTGAGCACCAGGCCACTGAGTTTAAGCCCCAGGATGGGCAAACAATGAAAGGGCAATAGTGAGAAAGATGCCTGAAAATGCAATAGGGCAATGCAAGATGCAATAGGGCAGTGCTGTACCACTTCGCATCTCCAACTCAGGCTGTTTTGGTTCTTCATTAGAACTAAGAATGAAAGGATTTCCTGCCAGGGCTGGCTTTGAAACACCATTCTCAAATCTCAGCCTGTATCTAGAAATACAGACAGGTGCCAGTCATCAGTGTCGGGTAGATGCTTTGCAGTTGTTGGATTTTTTTTTAAGAGTGCATATGTTGGGTGTCATGCCAAACTTCTTGTGAGGTAAAAGGACCTGATGAATAGAATTTCCTTCAAAGTAATCCTGGTTGAGGAATGAAGAGTAGGAAGGGTGACCCAGGGTTTGAGAAGAGTGGGGAAGGAATAAACAAAGCATGACTGTAGGTTGGGATGATGATTGTAGAATGCACTGTATGGTTCCATCTTTGTGTGTTAGAATTTGGATATGAAATGTGCACTTAAAAGGCTCATAGATGGAAGGCTTGATCCCCAGTATACCAGCAGCGTTCAGAGGTGGGTATGGGGAAGTAATTATATTTTGAGGCTTTTGACTTTATCCACAGATTCATTTGTTGAGGGCTTCCTAAATTTAAAGCATTAGTAGGAGGTGGGGAAAATGTTAGGAGTTGGGGCCTCATGAAAACAAAGAAGTCACTGGAAGGATGGATCATGTCGCAAACCCTTCCTTCTCCTCAGCTTCCTGGGAACCTTGAGGTGAGCAATCCTTCTCCACAATACCCGCCTCCTTGACATGATTGTTCAGTGTCAGTGTAGGCCCAAAGCAATGGGATCAAGTGGCCTTAAAGGAAATCCTGAAACTGTGAGCCCAAATGAATCTTTCCCCACTTTAAGTTCTTTGGTCAGTTATTTTTTTTTTATAGTGACCAACACCCGAATCCAATATAATTGGGATTTTTCATATTTTCATAATAAAGTATTATCAGAGGAAAATAGGACAACAGTGGATAGTTTAAACAATGTTAAGAATATGGAATGAAAGAATATGATAATGTCTGCTGGAACAAGATTTGTAAAATACTTATTTTCCCAGTTCATTCTGTTTTCTTCTTTCATACTCCCATTATCTCTGTGTGTCTTTATCTCTCATTCTTGGTCTGAGGATCTCTCATTCTTTCTCTTCTCTGCACTCTTCTTTCCCCTACACTGGGGTCATCACAAAACCATCCTGGCAGTGTTCTAAAGACCTTGAATTGCTCATTGCCTTAGCAAAAACTGGTGAAGGATCCAATCTCTCTTTCTAGGGAAACCAATGGCTAGTAGATCATCTACTAGCCAGAGATCATCTTCAGGCATCAGAAAACCTTAGATATTTGACCTTCCTTTTTGGGAGGGGACTCAATTCCAGAAGCTGTAGGGAATAAAGAATAAGAAATGGAATGTGTGATGCTCTGTTGAGAACTGTTGGGAGCCAGAGTGGAATCAAACTGTACCTTGATTTGCATCAGACAATTGCTTTATTGCCTTATGGTTTTCTGGCCTTATTCTGTTTAAATGACCTGAGATTTACCATATGAATGTAACACCTGGAAGTTCCCTGGTTTCAAGAAGGGATATAAGCCTTGAGTTGAGGATAAACTGGGCTGCAGTCTTTACCTGGGCTGCAGACCTACCAACCCCATGTGTTTGTCTCTCTTCTATTTTTTCCAGTCCCTGCCCCGTATTTCAGGAACCCCAATTTGCTGCCGGTAGGCCCCAGCAGAGAACCAAGCCAGGTAGCCTATGAGGCTACAGATGTGGGCCTCCAAAGATCAGGAAATGGTTAGGAGTCACAAGTCCTCTGCCATCATTGATTGTTAAAGAAGGGTTACAGATGCGACCAGGCTAAATGTGCCACTAACATCTCCCCATAAATAACTTTGTGACAAGAGAAACTTACTTGGGAAGGAGTTTCTACTCCTTGAAACTGACTGCTCACATTTCTGTCAGTTCTGTGCTCCCCGAAGTAATCAATGCTGTCCTATAGAAAAGGGGTTAATACAATCACAGTGCTTATCTGTCCTCTTTGGACAGAGCTACTTATGAACTTTCTTAGTTACTAGCTTTTTAAGTGGCTAAGATTACAGGCACAAGTCTACAATGCCCACCTTTCCTTTGATTCTTTTAAAAATTACTTTATTATTTTTTGAAAGGTCTTTCTAGCTCCTTTGCCAAATTACTGATTAGCTCATTAGTTTTAGGGAGATGTTAATTTTTGAGCTACTTGTATATTTTGGATATTAGGACTTTGTCAGATATATTGCTGGTAAAGATCTACCAGTCTGTTGGCTGTCTTTTTAGTTTAGCACCTATGTTCTTTGCTGTGCAGAAAATTTTTATTTTGATATAATCACATTTGTCAAGTCTCTCCTACTTTCTGTGGCCTTGCCACTATTTCCAAAAAGTTCCTGCCTATGCCTATCAGTTCTAATATTTCTCCTACTCCAACTTGCAATAGTTTCAGTGTTTCAGGCCTGACGTTGAGGTCTTTAAATTCATTTGAGTTGATATTGGTGCATGGTGATAAACAAGGATCCAATTTTAATTTTCTACATATGGAAGTCCTAATACCAATTATTGAAAAGACTATATTTTTCCATCACACATTTTTATTGTGCCTAATTTCTTTATATATATATATATTTTATTAAGATGCTGGAGGGGATGTGGCCAGGAGGGATCATTATTACACAGTTGGTGGGAGTGCAAACTCATTCAAGCATTATGGCAGCTCCTCAAAAGACTAAACATAGAGTTCCCCTATGACCCAGCAATTCCACTGCTTGGCATTTACCCAACCGTCCAGAAACAAGGACATACTAAAGCCACTAGCACAACGATGTTCACTGCAGCACTATTTACCATAGCAAAGATATGGAACCAACTCTGATACCCTTCGATTGATAAGTGGATCAACAACATGTGGTATTTTTACAAAATGGAATTCTATGCTGCTGTCAGAAAGAATGACATCACTCCATTTGGAAGGAAATGGAAAGACTTAGAAAAAATCATATTAAGTGAAGTAAGTCAGACTCAAAGGAACATATACTCAATGGTTTCACCTATTTGTCATAATCAGTAGAAACCTTGGGCTCTCCTAGCAGCGATTTGCAATAGAGCAAAACCTAGATACATAAGGACATACAGTATGTCGCTAAATGAAAGGACCTATAGGAAATGGAAACAAAAGCCATAAAATGAGTGATTGTTGTCCTTAATGTACTATGTTATCTCCCATTTCTTTTGCTGTCCCTTAGTTATCTCATATTTTTATAGTACTTCACTTTGTTATCTGATATATTGTACATATGCGTATTTGGTTATTTGAAATTGGATAGGAAAGGGGCAAAAACAAGATGAGGGTGGGAGTGGGGGGAGGGAAATGGGGACCAAGACTTGAGAAAGGGTATCAATGTATGTGAAGTAATGCACCTTCTATCTGGCGAAAGTAATGTAACCCTCCTATGAATTACAATAAAAATATCTTTAAAACTCATTATAAAGGTGTTGTACAGTGAGGCTACAATTACATAAGTCAGTTAATGAGGATACAGCTTTTTAGAAAACGTTGATTCTTATTTCTTAAATACAGAATTACAAAGTCATGTGTATATCCTACAACATTAAAGAAATGGTAGGAAGGAAGTAGTGGGTTGAGATGGAGGGAGGAGAATGATGAATGAGTGACCTTACTCACAATGCACTGAATTCTCAGACTGCTTTTTTGAATGGCAACTACTTATAAATGGTAAAAAATATACCTTAAAATGCTGTTCTTCTTAGTAATTCTGAATTTGGACATTCCCTCGCATTTGTGTCTCACTGCTCTCACTATAGGCTTGGCCCAGAACAAGAATACAAGGGTACAAGTCCAGTAAATAACTGCATATTAAACAAGGCTGCATTAATCCAGGCTTTCACTTTCACTTAATCACCATGAGCTAAGCATTTCCTTAATATTTTACCATGAATGCTTCAGAACTAGCAAATTCAATACATATAAAAGACTAAGTATCAAAACCTTTTTCCTACCTTTGCGGTTAAAAATGTGCCAGTGGCAAGAAGTAGAATAGATATCATTGTTCCTGTTCGTCCTAGAAAAGAGCAGAAATGAGTTCAAGAAACCTTTGTTCTAGTGTAAAAATACACTCACAAATACTCATTTGGTATTGGTACTGTTTCTTCTGAAGTGTTGCTGTCTCAAAATTTCCAATTGAGAAATATTAAGACTTTATTTTTCATTAATGTAATGAAAAGAACGCTGGTCCTCATGTATAATTCCAGATTCCCAGGTGGGAAGATCAGGAAGGTTGTGATTCCAACCAGCTTAGGCAAAATAAGCAGGACCCCATTCTCAACCAGCAAGATGGGCCGGGTGCTTCACATCTACAGCCCTCATTGTGTGGGAGATATAGAAACGGGTTTCAGACTGATGCCAGCTCAGGAAAATGTAGGATACTTTATCTAAAAAAAGCATTGAAGCAAAACAGAGCTGAGCATATACCTGAAGTGAATGCTGAGAGAATGCTGGCCAAGCACGTGCCAGGTGCTGAGTGCAAATGCAAGCAGGAACCCACATTACCAACTAGAACTGTAGTCCCTATGTAATTGTATTATTTGAATTGTATTGTGAACATTTGCAAACATAAGAATATAGAGAGACAAGCATAATGAATACGCATATTCCTATTCCTCAGATTATGTAATTCTAAGTATTTTGCTGTAGTGTTCTTGCTCACTTTCTACCTCAGCTTACATGCCTGCTTTTCTCTCTTCTCCCTCTCTCTTTGCCTCTGCCTGTGTGTGTGTGTGTGTGTGTGTGTGTGTGTGATAGTGTTTTGTAGCAAATACTTTGACAATTATAGCAAATCCTTGACTTCTTCCTGCTTCAAATCACTCATCCTCTAAGTCTCTTCTGTTACTTTCTACTTATATCGTAGTTTTGTCCTACAAAATTTAAGTTTGAAAATATGTTCTTTTCTCTTTCTATATTCATCCCTATAATCTAATTTTTAACATACCCTTTCACCTGAAAAGTACACACTTTTCATCTATTCTTTAAACATTTTTTTCCACTGGAGGAAGAACAGATTTATTATCTTCATGTACAGAGAAATCAACATTGCACATGTAACCCAGCTTAGTAGCCAATTCCTTAGCCTTTGCCTTTTCCAGCTTGCCAATTTGAGTCACATATTTTGGACTGAGGACGTGCCTTCCCAGTGAGGATGGATCTCATCGTGAGTATATGTCTTGGGAGCTTCAACTCATGAACTCCTTTGGCTTCTTTTGATCAAGAGAAGGTACTCTACCAATTCAGTCATATTACCTCTACTTCTAGCCTTTTGTTTGTTAAACAGAGACAACCATCTTAGGGATTTTTTTTTGCCTGGGTTGCCACAAATCTCACATTCCTGAGTAGCATGGGTTACCAGTGCCTGGGTGAAACTTTCACATAGGCAAAAACAAAGTATCTTAAATGCCAAGTGAGAAGTCATTCATGTTGAGGTCTGGTTCTCAGAAGATATGCAAATGGCTAATTGATACCTAAAGAAACTATAAAGAAAATACAAATTGAATCTGTGCTGATTTCATCACACCAAGGCAAAATGGAAGTCATAAAAAACAACAGCAAAGGCTGGCAAGTATGGAGCAGAAAGGTGAGAATGAACTATATTAGTATACTGTTGGTTGGCTTGAAATTAGTCTATCCACTAGAGAAATCAGTATGGAGGGTCTTCTTCAAAACACTAATCATAGACTTACTTTGTAAGTTTTATAGGTCTTACAAGTTACAAGGTAACTTCCCATTTTATAGAATATCTTGTTTGTGACTTTGGATGTGGTGAGCTCTGTGTGTGTGTGCTGTGTGTGTGTGTGTGTGTGTGTGTGTGTGTGTGTGTGTGTGTGTTTCATACATTTTACTACAGAAAAATCTCAAACCAACAATTTAATGGTACAACTTAAAATGCTGGAAAAAGAGTACCAAACCCAACCAAAATCTAGTAGAAGGAAACAAATTATTAAAAGTAAAGCAGAATCAAATGAATTAAGAATCCAAAAAACCCCAGAATCCACAAACAAGGAGTTGGTTCTTGGAAAAAATTAACAAAACTGACAGACCCTTACCAAATCAGATCAAAAAATGAAGGGAGAACACCTAAATAAAGAAAATTATAGACAAGAAGGGCAATACAACAACAGAAATTACCAATATCCAGAGCA